>NW_026866230.1:0-223307 GCF_026571515.1 Ruditapes philippinarum | reverse complement strand
GAATGTCATGCCACGGCTCATATTGTTTTAATTGTTTCGTTTATCAGAAAAGGCTAACATTTACTGGTTGCATCGGGAAACATTATTGTCTTTATCGTTAAATGAATCCATAACTGATTTTTAACATATTATTCAAATCATATACTCGGTCAATTTCTTAAAAAATATTGACTAGATCTACTAATGTATTGATTACATACCTGAAACATACGCCATTACAGATGCCGACGAAAATTCTGAAGAACCTTGATTTTTCACCATACATTTAAATGTTGTGTCAATATCTGATCTAGTTGGGACAAAACTGTATTTTACATAAGTATAGGTCATATACAATTTGTCTTTATGAGTGTGTATTGCATTCGTAAGCATCAGGTCATTCTTTGACATGATAACTTCTTCTGATGTTCGAGCACCTTTAACGGAACATTCTACCATTACGGCTTCATTTAGAGAGGCCAATATACATCCTTCAGGTTTGCAATAATATTTGCTTTCAACGTTGGAAAATACTGGCACTGGTAGAACTGAAATATTTAAATCATCAACTTTTACTTGTATATGTGAATATCATTAATGTTCATTATATTGGTAAATATAATTATGACAGAACATATTTACAATAATGTTAAATATGTAGGGGAAAATAATCTTACCGCATAGTTTACAAAGGAACTATTATGTATGTCAGTTTTGCAATTAAATATAAAACAGAACATCAATTTACAAATTTCTGCAAAAAAAGTCCCAATAGTATTAATATGTAATTTTAACCAAAACATAAACAAACTTGAGTGTAATACCATTTTCTTTGATTTAAATGCCATAGTGTTTCCAAAATGACTGACATATGGTCTACGTCTGGCACATTAAATATGATTTTGATTGAGTATGTTGTTGTTTCAGCAGAAAATACCTAAATGTAACAGCTTATGATTATTTTTATACCATTATCTCATTGTTTGTTTTCCTTCTTGTTTCAAAGCGGTAAGTACCGTGAACTAAGATTAGAACAGTATATAATTATCATTATTATCTTTTATGTATTTATGCAGTTTCTTTAGGAGGGGGTGGAGTTTATGAAAAATTCACTTTAACGATTTATCTTTAAAATAATGTTAAAGCAATATAAGATAGTTACCAATATTCAAATAAACTGAATTCGACACTGTGTTACCGCAATTTACTCTGTATTCACCTCTATCGCTTAATTCTGTCTTTGAAATATCAAGGGTATGAATCCGTTTCTCTTCAGTCTCTGCTATCTCATACTTCCCATCTACCAGTTGATTAAAGGATGAAACTAATTTCTTTTCCCAGGTCACGTTTTTGCCGGAGGAAACAAAGAATTGAAATGCAACTTGGTCTCCGTCTATGATGTTCGATTTTGTGACCCAAAGTTCGCCACATTTATCAATGCAACCTTATAATGAAAAAAAATGATGACAACATTAAACGAAAATTAATATAAAATAGGGCAAAGACTTTGATTAAAAAGAATTGTCTTTGTTTGTTGTAAAAGTGTCATCCAGTATTACATGCACTGTTTCCGTTTTCACTCAGAACATCTCGATTTTTATTACAGTAAAAACTCGCTAATGAGACCAATGACGGGACTTTACAAATCTGGTCTTAATAGCGGGTTGGTCTCATTAATGAGTTTGGCCAAACAGAAAAACAAAAAGGCATATTTTTAAAGGGGAATTTTCTTTATAAAAATGTTTAATTTGGGAAAACTATTTTAAAAATTGGGGGAAGAAAATTAAAGATCATTTAAATATTTTTTTTTAATTTTTTTATTTTTTTTCTTTTTTCCCTTTTAAAATTTTTAAAATTTTTTTACCAAGGGTCTTTAAAAAAACTTTTTTTAAATTTTTTTTTAAAAGGGAAGGGACACGACTTCTTATTAAATCACCATTTTATTTCCCAAAGCACACCGAAAAATTTAAATTTTTTTATTTTCACCATTTTTATCCCGAAACAACTTAAAAACCAAATGTTTTTTTTTTTAAAATTTTAGGGAACGAAAAAGGGAAAATAAAACCGGGAAAAACCCTAAAAACTTTTTTTGAAATTTTCTTTTTCTAATACTTTGTTTTTTTCCCCCCCAAAATTTTATAAATTTAAAAGGTGTAAAATTAAAGAAATTTTTGGCAATATTTTTTAAATCATTTACCGGGGTTTGAAAACCAAAGAAACCTTTTCCCTCTGCCGTTAAAGGGGTTTTTAAAAGTCAAAATTTTTGGGGAAACTGTTTTTACCATCACGTGCCCCAAAAAGATTTAAAAGCTTTTAATTAAAACCCGCATGCCCAAAAATAAAGGGGAAAGTGCCCGGTCGTACTTTTGGTTTTTCCCCAAAGCTACAGTTCGAAATGGAAATTTACTGTTCGCATTACGAAACAGGGTTGGTCCCCAAATTCGGGGTTTAGGCCCATTAAAATAAAGAATAAAAAATTCGGGGTTTTTTAAAAAATCTTCTTAATTAGCGGGTTTCTTCGAAAAGGGGTTGGTGTTAAAAGCTTTTTTTTTAAATTAAAAGCCAAATTGTTTATTTTTCCCGTTATCGGAATGCCACCTTTTAATCATTTTAAATTTGGGAAAAGGGGCACGTTTTAATTGTAATTTCAAAAATAGGTATAAAAATTTAAATATATTTTTTCTTTGTTTTTTATTTTTTTCCTTTTGAATAAGGGATTTTTTTCCCCGGGGTGTAAAATAATTTTTTAATATTTTCCCTTATACATAAAAAATATGGTTTTAAATTATCTATTTTTGAAAAGGGATAAATTGTTTAATTTTCCTTTTTCAAAATGGGACAATTTTTTTCCCAAATTATCTTTTACGTTTTAAAGGCTCCTTAAAAAATTTTAAAAAAGGGAAAAAATAAGAAAAATATTAAACAAACTTAAAATTACAAAATTAAAATTTTTTGGGGAACATCTCCCCCTTTGAAAGTTGGGAGATTCTAGCAAAATTCCCCTACAGTGTTCCGTCCCGGATTGTTTTTTTCAGTTAAATTAAAAGAATTTTTCATATTAAAATTACTAGTTTTTTTAAAAACTAACCAAAATCGTTTATACCATGCGAATTTTAAAATATCTCAAAAAATTAAATTGTAATAGGGAAGAAATGTTCAACAGCAGAGGAAGGGAATTCTTTAATTTTTAATTTCAATTTAGCATAAAAATTTGGGGATGCCCCTACACAAATTGGCCCCTTCCAAAACAATACATTTTGAGAATGACAAATTTTTTGAATTTTCTTTGATTTTCCAAATATTCGTTTTTAGTTTTTTTATAACCCTTTTCCATTCTTAAAAAAAGGGAGTGATTTGTTTTGTGATTTTTGCAAAAAATTTTCATTTCCTTTTTTAATGAAAAGTAAAAATTTGTTCAAAAATTTCCCTCCTTCTGAAGATTTTCCCCCAATTAGGTTTTAGGGAAAAAAGGGAAGGGGGACCGTTTTGTTATTTAAACCCTTTATCCCAAATATCCCCCACTGTCTGTTTTAATTTTGGGTTTAAAAAGGTAAATTTGTCTCCCTGTTTTTCAAAGTATTTCTTCCCCCTTTTTGTACTTTTTGAATTTTTTAATTTTTTTTCTGTTTCTGTATCCGTTTTCTCTGCCCCCAATTTCTTTTTTGCTTTTCCGCGTTTGGTGTTTTTCCCCCTTGGACGTGCTGTCTGGAAAAATTAAAAGTTTTTGGATTCAAATTTTAAGTAAATTTCTTTAATCGGGAAATTTAAATTTTAATGTACATATTGATTTCCCCAAAATGGGGGTCTACATGCATGGGAAATTCAAAATGAAACCCCCAAATAATTATTCATACGGCCTACAAAAAAAAAAGCAAACAACTTTTTAAAAGGGGAAAACTAAAAGGATAAAAAAATTTTGTAAAAAAATTAATGTTTGATTTTGAAAAAAAATTATTTTTCCCTTTTTTTCATATGCTTTTCTGTTCCCGGGTTTTTTTAAAAAGTTTTTAATTTTAATTTTTATAAATAGAGGGAATTTGTAAAAGATAAAAGTTGATTTTTTAAAATTTTTTAAAACCCAAAATTGTTTAGGGTTTTATATCAAAATATGATATTAAAAGAAGATTTTTTGTTAAATTTAATTTAAAAATTTGTTCGTTTTTTTTAAAAATGGTTTTAAAATTTTTAGATGATTAAAAATTTAAAACTTTAAAAATTTCATGGGTTAAAAGTTACCCCCACGATGGTATAAACTTGAATTCTTTTGTTGGGGCAGCGTTCGCCATTATTTGGGCCCCGATTAACAGGTTTTTTTTTCCCCGCGCTTCATCAAAAAGGGAAAACGTTGTTAATTAAAAGGGTTCGTACGTTCTTTGATTTTTTTTAAAATTCTTTGGGGCCGAAATTATAAAAAATTAAAACAATTTTGATTAGGTGCCTTTGAATATGTAATGAAAATTTTACGCAGGAAAGGCAATTGCCCTCGGCTTTTGGGCCTCGGTAAATATGTTATTGGGGTGAAATTATAATTATATTTTCAATGGAAAATTTGGTCAATTTTATTTTTTTAGGTATAGAATTACTAAAAAATACATAAAAAAGCTTTGTCTTTTTTTGGTTCAAAAATTAAATTTCTAACCTTTACCAAAAACTTTTTAAAAAATTGAAAAAAATTTTTTTATCACATTTAAAACTGCCCAACTCCTGGGTTTAGCGGTACTGATTTTTTATAGATATCATTTGCCATGTAAATTTAATTTTTTTTAAAAAGCCGGGTTTCTTTTTTTACATAAAAAAATTTTTTGTTGTCTTATCGCCTATAAAATAATATAAATGCCCCCTTAATTTTATTTATGATCTTTTTTAAAAATTTATTGATAGAAAAAAAAAATTTAAAAAAAAATGTAATTACTTTACAAAAGTAAAAAAAAATTTTTGCACCCAGAATGAGTCAAACGCCGATATTATGATAATTTATGTCTTATATCTAAACCCTTGTAAATTTTGTATTTTGTTGTTTATGTTTTGGGACCTTTTTGCTTCTGTTGTTGGTAAATATATTATGCTTACCCCCCACTAAACCACTTACCACTAGGGTTTCATTTACACCACTATTTCCCACTCCCCTTATCCATTTACACTACAAACAAACTACTACTCCCTACTACACCCAAAAATTACTACTATACCCACTACCAATCTCCAAAACCCCCTACCCTCCCACTATAATTTCCCACACTAACCAAACTACTATTTACTTTACTACGATCATTCTCCCACTCCCAACCACTACCCCCTCTCCACCCACTACCATTACCCCCAAAACTACATTTTTAACAACATTCCCACTCCATTCTACCGCCACTATTAATTTCCCACCAACCCCACCCCCTTTTTTAAAAATTCCATCACCCCCTTCTACCATTTTTACCCACTACCATTTCAAACCGCTACTAACTACTAGTTTACTACACTTCTATTTACTACTATTTTTTATCCCAATTTTTATACTAAAATTATCATTTTTTTTTTTTTTGATTATCATTAAAAAAAATGTTTTTTAAATTTAAAAATGTTTTTAAATTACTATTGTTGTTGTTGCGCCCGTGGGGTGTTGTTGTTTTTTTAATGTTTGTACCATTATTTATTTTTTTTATTTTTTTCATTTTATTGCCCATTTTGTTTTTTGATTTTTGTTGATTTTTGCTGTTTTGTTGCTCTGCTGCAATTCTTCTTTGCTGTTGTTTTTACAGGAATTTAAATTTAAAGGGAAAACACTTATTAACAAAAGGGGTTAATCGTACAAATGGGAAATAGGTTTCGTTAGTGGGGGTTAAGTTTTTGGGTTTTAAAATTTTTAAATAAAAAAGTTACTTTAAATGTCAGAAATGCATTTTTCAATGAAAAATTTTACCCCAAGGGGAAGTTTTTTTTAAAATTTTAAAATAGCCATTTAAATAGGGAAAAAATTTAGAATTTTATTTTTCTGAAACCCCGAAATTTATGTTTGGAAATTAAAATTGATTCAACAATTTTTTTGTTTAAAATTTATTTTTCTTTATTTAATTTATTCATATTTTTTTAATGGTTATTTTTTTTTTAAAAGGATTTTAAAAAACCATTGACCCTTTTAAAAGGGTTTTTCAGCAAAAGGGGACGGGAGAATTTTTTAAAACTTATTAAACCCTTGATTTAATCTCAGAATGATAATCCCAGCCTTTTCGAAAAAAAATTTTATTGACTTGGTTTTTTTAAATATGATGAAGAAAATTTTTTAAGGGGGGGGTTATCAGTTTAACGGGTTTGCCTTAAATTTTTGTTTTCTAAAAATTACCCCTTTGGAAAACTCGATATTTCCCGGAAAATTAATTTATCAAAATTTTTAAAATAAGGGCTAACATTTCTGTCCCCTAAAAGAATTCGGGCCCTTTTCTTCCCCCTAACATTGGACACCCAGGCGGGTGGCATTTGAAAAACCAGGGAATTAGACAAGGTAGCCCTTTATCCGAATTCCCCTCGCAATGCCCCGCGTCTTCGGAGTGAAAAATTTCCCAACAGAGGGAGCCCCGTAAATTTCCTATTTGGGGTTATTTTCGGCAAAGGGAGTGCTTCTTGGCCCCCCGAAAAAAAGGGCCTTTCATCTTTTGTCTTTCTCTTCTTTTTTTTCAACGAGGTGAGAATGTTTTTTCCCTTTGGGGGAAAAATTCCCTATGAAAACAGACAGTTTTAAAAATTTTCCCTCCACCAGCGCGTCACAAAGGCCGTTTATCCGGGAAAAATTGCATCCCGACGCCAGTATAAAAAAACTTAAAAAAACACAAAATTTAGGTTTCTTTTATTAATTGACGTGTATTTTAATAATCTATAAATGGGAACGGGTTGAAATTAAGTATCTATATGTCTGATATTTTTGAACTGGTTGTTTTTTGGGAAACCTTTTAAATTCCCACCCCCTGTCTTTTAAAAATTTTGGACGTTTCCCAAATTGTTTGTCCTTAAAAAAGGGGAAACTTTCCCTTTTATGTTAATTTCTTATCAAATTTTTCCCATTATTAGGGCTCAAGTCAGTTTTAGGGACGTTCCCAAACGCTCATGCCCATTTTTTTCCCCCCCCTTCGAGCTTTTGGGTCCCAAGACTTGGCCGGGGAAAATCTTGGGAGGGGAAACTCGGGAGGGGCCCTTTGGTTTTAACCCCCCAATTTGCCCCAAATAAAAGAAAAAAAAAAGTATTTTTTGCAAAATATTATGCTCGTTTCAGTATTTTGACGTCCCATCATTTCAGGTTGTTCTATTTTTTTTGGTCCTTCGGGTCTGATGCCACCCACTATCAAGTGTTGAGGTGATACCGCTCAACCGGGCTGGGGACGTGAGGGAGGGTTGTACAAATTCATTTATTCCTCATGTACAGATTAAACAAACCGGGAGTCTAAATCCTCTTGTATATTTTTGTTTAATGTTTCCAAAGGGATCACTTTTTCCAGATTTTTTCAATTTTTCCCAACATCGTTACTTATCAATTTATCTCATAATGTCCGCCCCCGACTGGAAAAATTTTTATTTGATCATTTCAAGTAAAAGAAAAATTTTTAAATTTAAAAAAAACAGTTTTCTCATTATTGTTTTTAGAACTGAAAAAGAATCGATAACCCAAAATTAATCCAAAAAATTTAGACAAAATATTATATTAACAAAAATTTAAACCTTTTCCCGGGCGAAAGGATGGGGGCGGACTTTTAACCTTTGCAATTTTCCCATCAAAACCAAAAAGGGTCCATACAGTAAAAGCGCCTTTTAAAACCCCTGCACGGTTAAAACTGCATCCCCAAAAGGTGTAGGACGAAATTGGATTACTTTACTTGCCAATTGGATGATGAAAACCCTTATACGGATGTACAGACGCCCAATTTGGGCGTATGATGTCAATTACTGGATTTTCCTGACTGACAAATTTTTAAAATAAAATTGAAAAACCCCTCCCCGATGTACAAAAAGGGGCTTGCGCAGGGTTTGTTACACTGGGGGAGAACAAATGGGCTGCTGAAATGTAAACCTTCCCCTGCATGTCCCGTGAGGGTTTGGGAAAATGCTGAACGCCCCGATGTGTTGTGCAGGTTTGGAAATTCGATTGGTGTTTTACGGCAGGGTTGTAAGACTGTAAATTGCGTTTGGTTTTTAAGGGCCTGCAGGGATTTACAGATGGAAAATTGCACTTTTGGTGTAAAAACTGCCATAAACGGGGATTTGAATTAAGAAAGCCCGCACCAATTTCAGACTGGAAATTTGTGTTTTGATTTTAATCGGGCCATGATTTAAAACTGGCCCCAAATTGCCCATGTTGTAAAACTGCACGGTTTAAAAACGTTTGTAAAGTAAGAAAGCGGGTGTACGTTACGGGCCATTTAAAAAGGACTAGTTTTAAATCAAATTTTTTTTAATTTATGTTTAAAGTTTCCCATGGGGTGTTTTAAAAATTTTAAAAAAAAGAATTTTTTATAAGAGTTTTAAACTGAAAAGTTTAGGGCCCGGGAATTGTTCGGGGAAAACCGAATAAAAAATTTAAACCCTTAATTACAAATTTTGAAAATTTAATCATGAAAAATAATTTTTAAAAAGAGGTCCACTCCCTTTTGTTTAAAACTTAGTTTTTTTTCACTTAAAACGATTTTCCCTTATAAATTTTTGTAAAAACAAAAATACTTATAAAAATCTCATTTATATTTTTAAAAAGGTTTGTGGGGTTTTTTTAAAAATTTAATTTTAAATTTTTCAATGTATATTTTAAAAATATTTTTAAGCTTTTAAATTCTAGTTAAAGAAAATCCCCAGAAAAAAGGGAAAAAAGAAAAAAAATAAAGTTTCTTTTCATTTATTGTCCCTTCGCTGATTTAAGTTTTATAAATCAAACAGTACCCTACACAATTGTTTTTTAAAAGGGAAAATTCAGTTTTTTATTTTTTTTAAATCCATATTTTATTTGTAAAATTGGGTTTTAAAATTAAAATTTTTTTTTTTTGTTTCCTTATTTTTTAAATTTTACGGAGTTTTATATTTTTAAAATAAAATTTAAAAATTTTAAACATTACTATTTTTTTATCTTTTAATTAAAAAACTACTTTGTATTTGTCAGAATAATTTTTTCAAAAATAAAATTTGGGGTTTTAATTTTTAAAAACTTTTAAGATGGACTGAAGTTTGCATGAAGTACCCCAGGAAATAAAAGTATTTGGGGTTTCCCTGAAAATTTTCATTTTGGTGTTTTTTTATTTTTATTTTTAATCGAAAAGGTATGTGGTTTTATAAAATTGAAAAGGCATCCTTTTTCAAATTTAGCATTTTAAATTTACACAAATTTTTTTTAAATTCTTTTAATAAAAAAATGAAATTAAAAGAAGGGTGTAATCCCTTTTTAATATAATTTAAAACCAATGCAAAATTTTGGGGGGATATTTTATATCTTTTTATAAATAGATAAAAAAATTGATGCAATGTTCTTTGAAAAATGTTTAAAAAAAATTAAAAAAATTATATTTAAAAAGTATAATATATATATTTTTATATTTTATATATTTTATTTTAAAATTATTTAAAAACTATAATAAAAAAATATAAAAAATTTAAAAGGTTTGGAAAATTAACAAAAAAAGAGTTAAGAAATAGTTTTTTTTAAAAATGAATGACTGTTATGCTTCATTTTTTAAAATTTCCCGGGAATGAATAGTTTCCCCCAATTTTAAATTTCGGGTCGTCGTTCAAAATTTTTAGGAATCCCCAAATTGTCCCCCCATCTTTTTTGCCTTCAAAATATTTATTTTTTATTTTTTTAAACATTCGGAAAAAGTCAGCTAGTTAATTTAAAAAAGAACATTTACAGGTTGGGTTTTTCATCAACTAGACAATAAGGAAAATAACATATACGTATTTCCGGGTTTTAAAAAGATGGCTTCATTGCCCAGAAAAACAATTTGAGACATTGGCAATTTGCACACGCTTAAATTAGCATGAGGGTAAACATTTATACCAATCTGTTTATACCTTTTTATATAAACAAACGTTGGTTGAATCTTTTTGTTGTTGTTTGTATTTAATTAATTTCTAATCAACGGACTAATAAATTGCAGTATTCCATGTTTTTTATAAAGAGAGCCATAAAAATTTAAGATCGGTTTGTTAAAATGATGTTGAAATAGAGTGGCCTCTTGTTTATTTTCTAATTATAACAAATAGTAGTACATGTCAGAAAGACATGGTTTGAAGATGTTAATGCGTGAAAGGTTTTTTACACATTAAGCTTCCTTCTACAAAGTATAATTTAATTGACATTTGTTTATTGATACAGTAAGTGGTAAAGAGATAATTAAATGTGTGTTAACGAAAACGAAAGATTATTCAAAAATGATGACATGCACATACGCTACAAATGTTTGAATAGATGGTGCATGACTTTAATTGTTACTACGGCTGAAAATTTTTTTGTAAGATATACGCATGACCCAAAATATTTTGTAAAGGAATTGTTTTTATTTTATCTTTTGATCCTCTAGCAATTTTATTGGCCCTTATATAGTAAACGTCGCTTTTAGTTGTCGTCGCCATAAGCTGTCTGCTATCGCTGCTGCGCCGGTCTTACTGAAATATATTGAGACGTATTCTGTCTGCTCATGCATAGTAAACAAGGGGTCTTTTAACTGCCAGGACAAGATATTCGGCTATAACTAGGTCAGCATACACCTGATTATCTCCCCTTTCGTTCTGTAAATACATACACATAATTTTTGAAGGGGTTTTGTTCTTCAAAAAGGGAAAAAAAGTTAAATATGCGTATGGGAAAAGCAAGCAGAAAATTTTTGCTGGTTTTTTGATTATATATGAAAAGGGTATGTTGTTTCCTATAATAATGTCATGCTGCTTTTGGAAAAGGGAAATTACATTTAACCCATAAGCAGTTAAAAGCTTTTAAATCGCTCTGTCTTTTGCCCCTTTTTTTTGGGGGAAAAACGTTAAAATAACTTCCCATTTTCATTGTTTTTTGTTTTAATTTTATAAACAATAAAAATGCAAATTTTAATTGATTTAAAATAGGGTTTTTAAATTTATCCCCCAATTTTATTATATTTATCTTAACTTTAAAAAAACTTCATTTTTGGGCCCCAAAAGCCCCATGATTTGGGGAAAACAATTTAAAACCTAAAAAAGATCCAAAAGTAAATTTTGGAACACTAATTAAAGTTTTAAGGAAATTAATATAAATAATATATGATGTTTTGCTACAAAACTCTAGTATAACCACTTTTTATTACGAAGTTCAAATCAAAAACATTGATGGATTTGCCAATGCAAAAATTTTCATTAAAATATAACTTGACAAATGAACGGTGTAAAAAAACGCTAAATTCACACGCAAAAGCTTTGAAACCAAAAATAAAATGTATTTTGATTAATTACTAAAACATGTACATTGAATGTGTTTGTATATTGGACCCTATAAAATTTAAACCTATTTACAATGTGTGATATTATTTTAGAAACGGAAGAAGCATGCACATTCTGTGCGGGGCAAAACCAAAAAACTTATTAATGCTACAGTAAATATTTAATTTATAGGGAACTTCAAAGTTAAATCTTACCAGTTGAAAGTTGCAAAGATTCACATACATAAAAAAAAATGAGAATACCTTTACCTGTTTTTAAGATATTTCATACAATCCTGATTGATTTGATTTTTTTTTTAAAAATGACTTATTTTTAATAATTTAAGGATATTAAAAGACAGTATTTAATCTTCTATTATCGTCATGCAAAGTGAGCATTAATTAAAATAGCCAATCATTCTTATTTTCAGATTTACCACATGTTTTAGCTTAAATACCTATATTATGTAATGTCTAAATTGGTTTGGTAAAAGAGAATTGTTCAGTACAAATCCTGTGGTACAATGGATTCATCAGTCAGAGACATTATTCTTGACCGTGGGCTAAGTGATCAATCTGAAATATTAACTGAACTTCAACTTAGAAAAATTAAATAAATAATTCATATGCATAAATGAATTTAAATCTATTTAGATTTATTATTAATCTTAAAAATTTTAACAAAACTTGGTAAATTACAAAACATTATATATATTTGGTAATGGGGTTTAAAACAATATACATTGAATCAAATTTAAAGTTTTAAAAGGAGGAGTTTCAAAAAGGGGAATTTTAAAATTCATTCCCCTACCATTTACTTTGTTTCCCTATTTTAGAGACAACGATGGTCAAAAGTTTCCTTTTGGAACATATGCTTTTACCCCATTGTAAATTGTTGACATTATATTTTTTGATTTTAGATTTTGGGTAGGGCACATTGGGGATCCAAATTTCAAATGTTAAATTTTCCAAAAACCCGATCACCCCCTTGGAAAATATTTCCTTTTTAAATTTTTTTGGATTTATTTCTTGAAAACTTTAATTTTTTTAAAAGGTTTTAAATAAAAAAAAATTTGTATTTAATTGGTGGGATATTCCGGGTTTTAAAAAACTGTTCACGTGTTTTGGGAGAAAATTTTGTAAAATGTCCGATTAGCTCAAGTCGGTTTTTCGAGCCACGGTATGATATTCTGAGAGTCCCGGCTTGGAATCCCGGTCAGACTGAATATTATTCTCACTCTGTTACATTTGGCATATATAGCTCAGGGTTTAATTCACATAGCTCTGTAACCCTAAAAAAATTAAGGACAAATTTCAATATTAACTGGAAAGTAATTAGCATGGTTCAGAAGAGTTCACTATTAAGAGAAATTGATGGGCAAGCAACTTGATAGCTCAGTCGGTAGAGCTAAAGTAAGGTATTTTGAGGGTCTCAGGTTTGAGTCCTGGTCACGCTGCACATTTTCTCATCCTGTTACAAAATTACCAATTTGTAGGACAAGAGATAATTCTAAATATAATATATTTAATCAAATTGGACTAAAATTATTTACACTTTATGTGCATTAAACATTTTTAATCTTGTTGCTTATGTTTATAAAAAAATTGTTTTTACTTGTAAAAGATTTTTTTGGGTTGAAATTTGGGTTGGGCCCCTTTTTGTTCCTGCAAAATTTTTAAAGTTAACAATTTACATACATTGAATTTTTAAAAATTTAAATTTTACAGATGTCGAAAATTTTCACCCAAAAAGATTTTTTTAAATTTTAAAACAAGGGTAAAAAACCAAAATTTCCGGGTTTTGAAGTATTTTGGTTTTTTACTTTAACTTTTTGAAAAAAATCATGAAAGGCAAGTTTTTGATAATTTTAAATTTTATTTTCCCTTTGGTTCAAAACTTTTATTTTTGGGGGAAGATTTTTATGCCGCTGGCTGGATGGGCTCGGGTTGAAAGAGCTGTTTTTTAAAAACATTCCGGGGGTTTCCGGGTTCGAGTCCATCATTTTAACACACTTTTACCCGGGTGGCTTTTGAGCGCTAAAATTTGGGGGCCCGTGACCAGAATAAGCTTAGAGTTTAATTCACATTTTAATCTTGTAACCTGAAAATTTTGAGGATGAAAATTTAATATTAGCGGAGAAAGAATATTTGGCTCACGAAACTTTGTTAGCTTTTTAGGGGGAAAACATGTATAGAAGGCCAGATAGCTCCGGCCAGCAGAGGCCGGCTGTAAAATGGAAAAAATTCCGAGGGTCCTAGGTTCGAGTTTCCGATTAGGCTGCCCAGTAATTTGTTTGCTTGTTGCTTTTTTTTATTTTAATTTCAATTACTTGTTGTCCATTATTTCGTGGGCTCACCTACTTGACTGTGACAAAACAAAATAATGAAAAGAAATATAGAGTGGCATCGATGGGGACGCACAAAATGAACAGTATGATAAAATGCCAAATTATGGCGATTGTACGCTAAATATTGACCAACGAAATTTTTTTTTTTGGGAAATTAATTAAAATTTTTAACCCTCCCCTCTTTTATCTTTTTTTGGGGGGTTTTTCGCGGTTGCAACACTTTCCCGAAAAAAGAACAAAAAAAAAAAAAGATGTGAAAAAATAAAAGTTTACTTATTATTTAAAATTTTTGGCACTTCACTACTCCCCCGGGGGACACCTTTAAAATAAAAAAGGCATTCAAAAATTTTCCCTTTTTAAAATTTTCAATTTTTGTAAATCTGAATAGAATTGTTCTAGTAGATTTAAACCAGCCCTTTTTTATTTTTTCCTTTTGGGTTACTTTTTATTTAACAATTATATACCCCCCTATTACTTTAGCTTTTATTTTTATTTAAAACTTTTAAAATATTTTAAAATTGGGGGGGAAGGGAAGGGCCCGTTAAAAAATATTATTTGTTTCTTAATTCGGGTCACGTTTTCTTGCTTCTTGTAACAACCATTGAGAAACAATATAACAAAAGTTGTAAGTATATAATTCAAAAAAGCATCTTGACAGTTGCTTCACCTAAACATTGATCTGTCATGCAGTTAAGTTGTGGGCTTCTATTTTTTATTTGAATTGTCATTTTTTTCTAAATGATTTGTTGAGTTGACGAAACGTTTTTAAACATTTTGATATCAAAGTTCATGTTATTTAATGTCGCGTACGAAAGATTACAACCAATAATTGAATTGTGAACATTTCAATATGGAGTTATTTGACCCTTATTTTTAAGAAAAAAATGATTATGGTTATGAATTACAATTTTATATTTGTAGTACTCTTTTGGGCAAATTTTTCGGTAAGATGGCATAGTTTGAGAAGAAAATTGCCATTTTCAACTATAACTTGAGATCAGTTGTAGCCCAATTTAAACGGGAAAAAAGGGGAAAAAACAAAAGTTTAAAAAATTTGAAAAGTTTTAAAAACCCTTTTTTTCTTTAAATTTTAATATTCTAGACCTTTCCAGTTTTTTTCATATGCCCCCAAGAAAAATGAAAATTTTGACAATTTTTTCCCTCAATTTCCGCTAATTCTGAAAAAAAATTTTCAATTTGTCATAATTTTCCCAATTACATGCGCCGAAAAAAAAAATTTTAGTTAAAATTTTGGGTTAAAAATTTTTAAAAAAAACCCAAAGGAAACCAATTTAAAAAGGAAAGTTTTAAAAAATTTGGTTTTAACCCCAAGGGTAATTTACGCCCTTTTAACATTCCCGCAACACGGGAATATTTCATCTCCATCAAGGCCATTTTGGGCCCCTTATTTACCTTAAAAAACTTAATGTTAATTTTTTTAAACCTTTTGAAAAAAAAATTAAATTTTTAATTTTTTAAAGTCACTATTTAAATTTAAACCACTATAAAAATTACACTGGAGCTGTTTGTTTTGAAATTTTTTACTTTGTAAGGGGGGGCTGAAAAAATTTAACTCTAAGCAGTTTAAACTTTTTGCTATTTTCGGTCTTAAAGTCTATCAAAAAGGAGCTTGGGGCTGTTATAAAATTGGGTCCGGGTTGGAAAATTGGCTGTTTTTTAAAATTGCCCAAAAGTCTGATCAGAGGGAAGTGTTTTTATTTGAATATGTTTTTCGTTATGGGCCCAAACCTTGTTTTATCCGTTATTTGCACAGCCCTTGTTTTTATTGATTTAAAATTAAAATTTAAACTGACACTTACTTTGATTTTTTCCAACATTTTTCAAATATATAAATTTGCTCTTTTAATTCTTTTTTTAGGGCTAACTTTTACTTCTCGGGGATAACGATTGAATTTGTAAAGTTATAAAAAGTCATTGTACTTATTTTATTTGTGTCCAGTTACAAACTCAAAATCATTATTATCTTGATATTGATAAAATATAAATGATAAAACACAAGATATTGTTATCAATTACTCTAAAAACGGCATACTCAAAGTGAACAAATACAGCGCTGTTTGTTAAAGAAGAGGTACAGTGCCTTTTGTTGTGTATACATTCTAATCTTACCAAATGGATTTAAGACGACGTTATTTGAATTCAGCATTTGTTTCAACTAGCCCTATGAATTCATTTGGCAATTTTACAATTTTAGTTGGCCAAGTGCTTTCCTATATGTACAAGTACAAATGTTGCTGCAATGCAGCAATTGAGAAGCTCCGCGCAAAAATGCGCTCATTACAGATACCTTACCAAATTATTCCTACGCACAGGTCATGTTATATTCAGATTAAGTACTATAATAATTGTAGATTTTTTCCGAATGTTTTGTAAACCATTTTTGTGCATAATTATACTTATCTTATGCACTGTCCATAATTAAAAAGACGGGCCAGATATTTAATTTGAAAAAGTGCTTTCACTGATGCCTACCTGGTTAGGAACGTAATACCATTGAATTCAAACAAGACTTACAGGACTTGTAAATGTTATGTGACATGAATGTACTATGTTCTGTTTGTGTCACTACTGTAGTCAGTAACATAAGAAGATAAAAATATCAAAGTCTGTTTTTTATTATTATAACTGTAACAAATATACAAATAGTAACGAAATGGACTAATATTATAATATAGTAATATTACAAACATTTTTTTCATGTCAAATTAAAAAAGATGGTTTCTTTCAATACTAATAGAAGACTGTTAACTGAATTATAGGCAGTCATGTTCGTGCGAGTCAAAGATGTAAAAGCTACTTGACATTGGTGATATATAAAAAGCTATTGTTAATTGATTTATTGGGAGATCAATATAGGTATTTGCTGAATTGCTTTAAAAACATTTATATAATAAAAACAATACATCTCACGTTCAAACTGCAGATCAAAGTTTCTGTTGTTATCAATGATGCAATCTATCTTTCTATAGTCTATGTTTAATGAGGATCCATCCGCCCGTAAGGGCACACAATGCAACTTTCGCTGTCGAGTATGGACCCCGGACATGTCACCAAGCACAAAATGTTGATAATTTACTTTCGTGCATTACCAATGATGCCAATGAAATATAACCTTATATACTAAAGTTATAATTATTTCAAAATAACCAATATATCAACATGTTCTTATTAAACATTTAGTTTTATAAGTTTAAATTAAGAATAATTATTAAAAGCAAAATAATTAAAGTCTTATGCCTGAAATCTTCTTTATATTGACAAATTCAATCACTTATAGTATACTTGATATGCTGTGTGTAAATGTCATTCAAAATGTAACAAATTATAATTTTATGTACTACTTAAAACGGGAAAATACACATTTATAACCCAAGTGTCAAAAATCTGAACATTTATAGCTATTTATGGCTTTCGAATTCATGTACAGCAGAACTATTTTCCGGTTTTTATTCATTAAAATGCTGCGAATCACCGAAGGGGGAACCAATACAATAATCGGAAGGAGTTATTGAATCTGAATTTATTTTTAGTTGTAAATCGAAGGGATTAATTGATAAAATCCGGGCCCATGGACAAAAAAATAAGTAAACACAAAAAGCTTTGCGCCTGTGGGCGCGGAGCAATAACCCGAGTACATTCTTGAATAGAAAAAAGTCACAAAAGAGGTATTTGATACGGAATGATTGCATTTGCTATGAAAGTTACTTTGATCGTTTTATGAATATTAAATACAAAACATTCAGCAATAAACCGTGCTAGGAAAGCACAAAATCGTTGCAATTAGTGTTCATCAATACTTGCAGTTAATTAATCATAACAGAAACTCTTTTCTGTGAATTATCAGTAAATTTTACATAAAGGGAGGTCACTCAAAATCTGTATTTTATAACAGGATCATGCCTACACTAATTGCGTCCATGTAAGAGGGTAAATAAATCACAAAAATCATCCAGTTACGACATGCTTGACATAATGAAATCTTTTAATGATCAGAAAAGAAGTTTTTTTTAAGATATTGATAGATATTGATTAAACTATATAAATCATTACAGACACAAAAAGCATGAATGCATTTCCAATCACTACTGAATGATCAAACTGTACATTTCCTGCAAATAGAATATTGGTACCCAAATATGATTTTATTTTGTGAATTTGCAGTACAACATTATTATCAGGGAGAAACAAAGAATACTTTTTTAGTAAACATGTTATATCTTAAAATATAATTATGAATAAGAGAATGAAAATCAAAATACTTAGGATGAAAAACGAAGCAACAATAAAAATATCAACAAAGAAAGAAATTGAATAGCTTTACAAACATATTTTGCGCACTTAGTAACTCATCGTTAGATAGTAAACATATGATTGCATCATATACTGACGTGCATTGTGAGGAAGAGCGCTTGACATTATGTGGCAAAGATTATTACATGAAACTTAACAATCAAATTCATAAAATATGTACATCATTGATAAAGATATGGTGATCGAATGGTGATAGCAAGCAAGCCATTTCTTAGTCCGATAATATTATGAAAACTGGGAATACAATTCAGAAGTAGGTTTTAACTGCTTTCACCGGGTTCAATTGTGGGTTATGTTGTAGATAAGCGTTTTACTTGTTTGATCAAATTCAATTTCACCAATGCGTATTTCAATATCAAAGTAACGCTACTTTAATCTGAAAACATACAACTAGATATAGAAATACGAACACTTTCATCAACAAATTTTAAAATGAAATACATATTAAAACTTTTCGATTGTAGGAACAACTCATATCAAGCTTGCATCATGCTATAAATGTTTTTAAATACGAAAAAACAATTAAAAAATACAAAAAGAACATATGCAGCTACTATACAAATATATTGTCAAAACCGCAATAAAATAAATTACAAAAAAAAACTTAAAAAACAACTGAAATGAATAAGACGTTTAGCATTCAAACTTCTTTGGTATTTTTCCGTAATAATATATTCATAAAGATTAAAATAGGATGCTTAAATGTAACTTTCTATTATTTAAAGATTTAGATAATGTTTTGATGCAGTACATTAAGAAGTCATTTATGTTCACAACTTTGTTACACTCGTAATATTTTTATACTTAGGAAAGTAAATGGTATATGAACAATTAACGTTTACGTTAACTCATAAATATGAGATATTTACAATAAATGATGTCCATATCAGGAGCAGGATTAAAGCGTTTTGTTGTTTTTGTCCATAAAAATAACAAATAAGAACTTTATAATTATACAAAAACGTATTTCATGTTATGAAATACATAATAAGAACCATTTTACATATACTCAAACGCTTACTGTGCACTGACTTAAGAAAGATTTTACAAACAGAAATATCATTAATCTTACTCGGTCATAACTCATAAGCAGTTATTAACCTGTATAAAGAATGAATTTTTACAAATGCTTTAAAAAGAGAGACACAAGTTAGCTTATCAATGCTAATTACAGTTGATACATTTTAGTAATAGAATTTGATATCAAAATAACAATATCAACTTTTGTAACAATACAGTATTTATTTTCACTAATTTGTGAATTATTTTGAATATCAAATAAATTCATAACTTTTTAGTATGTATACACGCCATTATTGATAACGGCAATATACATAATATGTGTGCCTTAATAAAATCTTTAATCTTGACTAATCTCACGTATTTTCCCAATATAACCAACAAATTAAATAACAAAAAAACCGCTATTCATACGGTGCATGTTTTACGAAAACTTTCTCTTTAAAGCAAATATTCGTATGTCGTTTTTGTCTTGTTTATTTGTGTCTGTGATTTGTTTTTATTTGTTTGTTAGTTTGAATACTCGTAAATGTCCATTTTACAAATATATCGCAGATTATTTTGATTGAAAATAATTGATTGTAAAACAACTTACTGGAAAATAAGTATATTAAAACTGTTTTAACACTATGCTCATAAAAATAAATGTAAAATTCTAATTATTCTTGCTGTTCCCCGATTAAAAAGTAGGTAAAATACTAATTTCTGTTAAAGCATAAATAAGATGTGAACGATGTTATAAAACATTTGCATTTAATAAAGAACTAAATATTAAAAATAAATATAATAAAAATTGTGGTTACAATTTTGAAACTATCTACAAAAATCTATCTTCAAAGTAGCTTTATACAAATCACAGCTCTTATATTCATTTCTGTTATAAATATGCAAAATACAAATCTAAAACAAGGCATTTACTACCAGTGCATTTTAATATATTGAATATTTAAACGTTCTCGTAAAATGATGACATCAGCAACATAATTTATTTTGTTTGACTTATAATATTACAGGACAGTATAGCATCATTCTTCTTAAACGTTTCATAATAATATTATGTGCACACAATAGTATGTTGTACACAACAATGCATAAATATCAGCTCGAGCTGCTATTATTGTCTTCGGACATTTTAAAAGACATTAAATAATTTTGATATGTCATCAATTTACAAAAGATTTTAAAGAAAACTTTTGTTTTGTCGCATGCACTGCATCACAGGTACAGAACTAAATCTTTTTTATTTTCGTTTTGTTGCTAATAATCCGATGTAAAATCTCTATAAAACATTATACTTCTTCCACTTCTGTATCTGTTGCGGTCGACTGAAAAAAGGAAACATAAAACAAAATGTCACGGTTATTTCTATACACAAGTCTTTTGTCTCGTATTGTTACATACATTTTTCAAAACTAAATAAATCTCACTAAAAAAGTTGTAGTTTGAAGATATTTAATGACAAGCCAAACTATAAAACATTATTACAAACAGTATATAAAAATGAGTAGAAAAATTAATAATACCTAAATAAATCCAATTTACAATTCTGAATGTTCATACTCGGAAGGTAATTCTGTGGACGTTGGGCCTTCTGTAAAAATACAATTGTAAATGAAAGTGCAGTTGCATGCAACAAGTATTTTAGCTGGTTGTGCCGCTTTTTTATCTTTCCTACTGACATTTAGACAACATGTTTTTTAATGGAACATTATAAATAGTTGAAGCTTCAAGAAAAATAAAAAAAAAATAATAATGGTAGAATTAAAGAAAATCACGAAATCTATTATCATTATGAAATGATTGAAGGAATGCATGACATTCTATGTTATATTATTCTTGTTTTGTTCTATTTTTGCAATCAAATATACATCTTATGTTGTCATAAACAACAAAATTTTTATTATATATACCGCCGCAAGTATCGATTTTTGATGATGTATGCCGCTTACCAAAGATGTGTTTTCATTATCCTTTTTGCAACAAATATTTTAAAATGTAAGTTAATTGTTAACCTTTATTCAGAGCACTTATACTCATATTGTATGTCACTTCGTAATTGTAAAACTTTATTCAGGGCAATTTCCGTTTAGCTTACAAGTACTATTGTCTAGTAGAAATTTTCGGTATAAGGGTCTTGAACAAATTGACATGAAGAAAAAACATTGCGCAAAAAACAGTCCAGTCAGAATCCAGGCAGAGCTGTGGCTGTCATGGCTATAAAAGCGAAATACATTTTAATATATGTATCGGGGGTGATTATTTGTCATTTTAAATCAGTTCACAGAAATTGTTATTGTTTAACCATTTAGCAAGGTTGTACAAATAACTATGACTCGTTAAGCTCGAGAGTTCCTTTCGCGTTTTCCCCTCTGTATCTCTATAGTAAAAATCAAAATGTCAAAACGAAATGGATTTAATAAAAACATTTTTTCTTACAGGTTATCCTTGGATCTCTAAACAAGTCAACATATTTCCTTGTGAACACTGCTTAGTGATAAAGAGTCATCATGACCGTAAATTATCCAACAATATTTAATTTTGATACAAACATTTGTCTTTCTGTTTTAAAGAACTAAGAAGTTTATTGCGTCTATTTAAATACAATGACTACATGTACAGACATGTAGAATGAAATATTCGTGCAGTAAATTGTTATTCTGTTTTTTTTTACTTACTACCTGGCTACGTGTCTTATAATGATAAAAACGTTCAGTTACTACAGTGTTGCCTTTAAACAAGGTGAGATTATTTTAGTTCATTATGTACGTTTCCGGCCTACATCGAACTGAGAATACGAGGTATATCTTTACAAGACGGGTGGAAATCATCAAATGTATATCACAAACAAATTAGCGTAATTATAACGCTTCATTTAAGAGGTCTGGAATAAATTACTTTTTGCAAGTAAAATGCCAAGTCATGTTCCCCTGAACAAAAATACCTTTTGGTTAGCATACGAACAAATCATTTACATACCTAAATTTGTATACATTTCTATTTCCGAAGTAAAGCCCTGACCTGCCAATGACTCATACCCGGGGTGCATTTCAGTATCTGCAAAATCAAAATATAGAAAAACACTTTCTCAATTTATCAATGTGGCCAATTGTTTTAATTAAAAACGGACAATTCTTTAGACACCTTGAGATTATTTAAGTTCATTCTGTATGTTTCCGGTCAAACGTCGAACTTAGAATACGAAGTATAGCTAAACTAAACGGATAATAATCATCAACTGTTTATCACAAACAAATTAGCGGAATTAGAACGCTTCGTTTTAGAGGTCCGAAATAAATTACTTTTTGCAAGGAAAATGCCAAGTCAGGTCCCCTGAACAAAAATACCGTTTAGTTAGCATAAGAACAAATAATTTACATACCTAAATTTGTATACATTCCTTTTTCCGTATTAGTACCTTGTCCTGCCAATGACTCATTCCTTGCCTGCATATCATCATCTGCACAATCAAAATTTAGAATCACTTACAAACACTTTCTCAATTTATCAGTGTGGGCAATTTTAAAAAAACGGACAATTATTATTAACAGTGTTGCCTTCAGACAACTTGAGATAATTTTAGTTCATTTTGTACGTTTTCGGCCAAACGTCGAACTTTCAGTTATTTGCCTGTCCGTGCTCTGCCTTGTGCCCTGTCCTGTTTTTATTTGGGGTTTTCTTGGGCTCCTAGCCACTGGTTCTTGTTGCTAAGTCGTGTGGGGGTTGCGTTCATTGAACGCCACCTTTCCTTGTTGACCTTGTTTATCATATTTTAGGAGACAAAGTTTATCTCTAAACCAGGCGGATGAAAGTCATCAACTGTATAGCACAACCAAATTAGAGTAATTAGAACGATTAGTTGTAGAGGTCTTGAATAAATTACTTTCAAAAACAAATTTAAAGTCAATAGCAACAGAAGAAAAAATACCAAGTCAGGTTCCCCTAAATAAAAATACCGTTTGGTTAGAATAAGAACAAATAATTTACATGCCTAAATTTGTATACATTTCTATTTCAGTAGTAGTGCCCTGCATTTCAGTATCTGCAAAATCAAAATTTAGAAACACTAACAAACACTTTCTCAATTTATCAGTGTGGCCAATTATTTTAATAACTTACAAATATAACAGTGGAGTCTTTAGACAACTTAAAATTATTTTTGTACAATGTCATACTGTTTAGCCAAACTTCGAACTTAGAATACGACGTATTTCTAAACCAGACGGTTGAAAATCATCAACTGCCTATCACAAACAAATTAGCGTTATTAGAACGCATGGCTTTAGAGGTCTGAAATAAATCACTTTTAAAAACAAAAATCAATTGCAACAAAAGAAAAATGCCAAGTCATGTTCCCCTGAAAAAGATACCGTTTGGTAAGCATAAGAACAAATAATTTACATACCTAAATCTGTATACATTTCTATTTCCGTAGTAGTATCCTGTCCTGCCAATGACTCATACCCGGCCTGCATTTCAGTATCTGCAAAATCAAAATGTAGAAACACTAACAGACACTCTGTCAATTGATCACTGTGGCCAATTATTTAAAAAGAAAAACATCCATGAATAAATGACACAGATATGACCAGACACAACAACACAAAGTTGTGTAAGGAATCTATATCGCATCTATATAAGTTTGTAAAATGCAAATCACAGCAACAACAACTGTACACATTGCCTTAAAAAAGTATCATTGGAAACAGACAAATGATAAAAAGCCGGGCACAGTACAGGAACCATGACCTTTGAGTTACCACATAAGTATGGTTATTATAAGAAGAGAGTTACAAACAAATACCTTCTTCTATTCTCATTGTGGTCAGTCCAGTAATTAAAAGAAAAACATCCATTTATGAATGAAAAAGATATGACCAAACGCAATAAACAAAAGTACTATTTTGACATTCAAGTAGTATTCTTTATCGTTCTAGCTGTCTAAAGGCTTTTAATAATGACAAAATTTATTACTGAATATGACAATCAATGTATTTTTATGAAACTATAAATCTTAAAAATCTTAGTGTGACCTTGATAGTTAATATGACCATCTATCCACAATAGTTACGTTTGATGTACAAGTGTCACTTTGACCTCTGAAATGGAGACTTTACTCCTATGCGCGTCACATCATCATCATCATGTATTACATATTTATAACGTTTTTTTCAAAATTCCAACCACAACTGACACAATTGTTGACCGGACGTTACCATAAATGTACACGAATACAGGTTTGACATTACCTTTATTATTTATTTATTTAATTATAATATAATATTATATTAATACATAAAATTCTGAAGTACATACATAGGTGATAACAGATTTTAAGATATTAAAATAAGTCAAAGGCCCCAACGTTTAAATTCAGAAATCAGTTATGGGACGCACTAGTTGATGCATTTACGCATTATTATTATGTCTTTTCATCTACGGTTTTTTATCATACACAAGAAAAGTATGTGATTTGATATTCCTTTATTATATTACGTTCATTGGACATTTTACGTCATCAGATCTCGTTCACATCTTCATTTATAGAGTGTAATGACTTCAGTGATAAATGTTCTATAATAACTTTTAGATACCAGAGATCCTTTTTACAAACAACATGTGATAAGTTTAAAAGTATGTATAGATATATATTTTTTCAATAACACTTATGTCAATATTAAGTTGGCAGTTATTCATATTATTTCATTGACAGCATAATCAATTTGTTTGGTTTACTGCATTGGTGGAAAACGAAAAGGATACAATGTATTTTAACTGCTCCTCCAGGCTATGTCAGTCTTAGTCGGTTTTGCATTTTTACTGTGTTAATAATTATAAGGATAAGATTTTTACAATAGAAGAGGTGATATTTATGGGAACATAAATATAAATTATGCAGCAATAGAATATGTAATTCTTCATTATTAAACAAGCAGCATAGAAGGCAAAACAGCTGGGGATCGTTACAGCTATTCACTGACCAGAGAAAATAAACTTATCACTTGCTTAAATCTGATTTAAAAATCATAATAAGTTAAAAAAAACAAATGTACAGAGGCATACACAAAGCGTCTTTGACCTGTATTTTTAAAAATATAAGATGCATAAATGTTAAATTGTTGTGGAATGTCGCATAACATGTATTAACATGCTAAAATGTAAGTTTTAAAATGCAGTGAAATGCCTCTTGTTCCAAAGTTTACACTAAACCATTCAGTAGAATGAATTTTCAAAACATTAACATTCCGGACTTCTTACGTGCTGATATGAAACATAACAACAATTATAAAAACGCTAAATCCATTGTTCATTTGCAATATAGATGACGTCATCTGGATAGTCGACCTAATATTTGACGTCATAAAAGATTGTTATAATACCAGAGATAATTGTATGTTTTGGCCAAACTGGAAACTTCTTTTCATTTCCTCATGAATTTACTTTTACTCTTCATGAATTAATCTTAACTCCTCGTGAATTAATTCTTACTTCTTATGAATTTGTTTTATCTCTTCGTGAATTAGTTTTTACTCATTATGAATTAAGATTATAATCTCCTCGTTAAATAAATTTTAACTCCTTATGAATCAATTTTAACTCCCTATGAAACAATTTTAACCCCTTATGAATTAATAATAACTCCACATGAATTAATGTTAACTCCTCGAGAATTAATGTTAACTTCTTATAAATTAATTACGTATTATCCCTTTTACAGAATATTCAGAAAACGATTTCCAAAGACAGGTAAGAAAACACTTATGTCAAATATCTTATTATAAATTACTCGACTGCTGTGAATGTAACGTTATTTATCAAATACACATTTAATGATGTATTTAGAACAGGATCTAACAAAGACATGTGAAAAGCGATGCGTTTCATTGCAGTACGTATACATTAAACTTAAACATTTACATCAACATGAAGTATAAAATAATGAATCCAAATGAAACATAGTTGTAAGTGGTGAACATAAAGGAATAAAATATCTTAATTGCGTTTAATACAAAGAAAAATAAGTAAACGTGTTGCACTTCGTAGTATTATCATGACGTCTAATCAGGAAGTAAAACCGAACAATGTATCATAATGCATGTATAGTTAATGTCAACTTGTTGTTGGTAACGAATGCAAATTCTCGACACAATGTAATGACAAATAGACAGTAGTATCATTTAATTTGACAAATTGTGCTATGTAGCTTCAGTTAAATGTCATTACGTCATTGCCGAAATCTACTTAGGTATTTAATATGCATCTGTGGTAACTGACCTACTGATATTGCCAAAGAAAACAACAACATTTAAGACCAATGCCATAACTTTCCGAAATCAGTTGAATATCTCCGAGGGCCGTTATCGGCATAACACAGCGGATTTTAGATGCTAGATTTACACCATGCAAGAGGATAAAGTAAACTGCAATAGAAAGTACTACAAGTTCATATGTAACATAAGCAGACGCATGCTTGTTATAGAAAGCTTACCCTTTCCTGTCGGATGTAAACTTTTGAAAGTAAAAAGAGGTAAAACACTATAAGAAAGCATTTTCTTTTGTTATGTAGCTATACTGTTTATTATTAATTTATTGTGGGCCGAGAGTTACCCAATTCAGCACTATATATGCCATCTTTTGTTTCAAGTATTTCGCATGCTATTAACAAATTATACTTTTGAAAACGAACAGTTTCTGTGCGATTGTTTTTATTTAAAACCTGACAATGCAATATGTTGTGTATTCGCTTGTTAGTAACAAGAAAAAAGGAATTACAGTTTATTGGCTTGCTACGTTTTAGTGTACGATAAATCAACGGAAAGGAAAATGTAATATCCTAAGTAACATATATAATAAGTAATGATACTTACGGTTTTATTTCTTCAATTTTAGTTTCATGAATGTTCCTCTTGTTTGATGGTTCATTCTGTCGTTTCTTACGTATAATAAGAACCACAATAACTGCTATAAGTATCGCACACAATAAACAGCCAATAATTGGCCCAACGACTGAGGCGATGTTTGACTCGGCCGATGGTTTGATTGCTTCTGTTACTGGTCTTTCAGATGGATCTAGAGAATTGTAAAAAAGGCAATTAATCTATCGAATCAAATAGAATGCATCAAAATTGTTGAATAGGTTTTATAAATAAGTTGATCAGAACACAAATTACCCTTCCGAAGTTTGGAATAAAAAAACGACTTTTCAGTGTGTTTACAAATTTTCGATCGTTCATGCCATATTCAGAGTAAAGTTGTGAATGTAAAATATTCAAATTTGCCAAAACATTAATTTTTGAAATAATATATGAGTTGTATGCTGATATATAATCGTGCTTTTTCTTTAAAGAAAAACGATCAAATTTAAGGACAAATATAATATTTGAAAAGTAAACAAAGTAAATACACATTGAAAAGGATATGTAAAGACCTGGTGATTCCAAGTTGTCTACTGCACTTCCCTATGGGATTAAACAAATTATCAAAATATAGTTTTAGTTATAGTTTTATAATACTCAGTAGCTTAGATTAGCTTAAATTACTTCTAATCACTCAAGAGAAAACGAGTTTTTAGCTTTATGGACACATACTATTTTCCAACAACATATATGTATCTAAAGTTTTCCCTTGTAATTCATTTTAGACAACATGAATATAACACTAATGTTTGTAGCGTACAGGTTATACCTTTTACAGTAAGCGTTATATTTCTTGATACAATTCCACCAATTCCATTTTGAGCCTTGCAACTGTATGTCTGGGAATGGTCTGTCGAAACGTTTGTTAAATGAAGTTCAATTCTTTTTGCTCCGAATATCTCTATAAAAATAAATACAAAATCTGACTTTTATTTAGATTATTGATTCATTTTGAGTACTTGAGAACAAATAGTGGACTCTTTGATCGAATGCTTAAAGGAATAGGAATGGATGGATTGATGTCTGTTTAATATAAATATTCATGATTTAAAAAGAGGTACCATGACAGTTTTTCTGTTGACATCAATTCTATAGGTGAGAAATTCGTGTTTTAAGACACTATTTTTTACTTGAGAAATAAGTTCACGGGTGCCGCCATTTTGGCGTTCTGTCACTCTCGCGAGACAGACGAGACCGAGATTGTGACGTGTTACACCCACTTCCGGTATAGGTGTACACGCTTGTACAACTGAAATATATCTTGATGAAGAACTTATTAATCTTATTGCGTACATTATATATTATTTATGAAAACATCATATGGAACTGAATTGTTTTAATTAATTAATTGAAGACGCCGAGACATTAATTATCATTTGTCCGATTTTCAAGCTTGCTGATGATCCCACCACATGATTTAAGCATTTCAGCGTAGAATATCAACTAAATCCAATATGCAGAAAATGAAAATGGCGCAGGAAAATCGGCAGCCAGACTAATATCGTATGAAAAAAAAACTGTCCGTTAGATTATGTAGGCATCCAGTCAAAACTGGTACCAACAGCAACAGGTTGCCCATTCCCCTGTAATTACGCATATTCTCCGGTTTATCCAGTTCTTTATAGCTTTTTTTCCACGTTATCTACTTACCCAATCCCTTTCCCACACAGATACGCATTTCTACTACCGTAAATTTAATCCAATAAAACAAAAAATCATAAATCTACTTAATATTTAAAATGATTATTTGTAAATGAAAA
This sequence comes from Ruditapes philippinarum, assembly GCF_026571515.1. Lineage (NCBI taxonomy): Eukaryota > Metazoa > Mollusca > Bivalvia > Venerida > Veneridae > Ruditapes > Ruditapes philippinarum. The sequence continues at coordinate 194,547 of NW_026866230.1, read as the reverse complement.
AAAAATGTGTTGCTATTTTATGAAATGCTGTTATTTACAGTATAATTTGACAGTGTGGAACTTAATTTCCCCTAAGGTCATTCAGTTCACTGATGAAGCGTAAAAAAAATAGATGTCATTTCGTCATTAGAATATTTGACAAGGGTGATTAACCAATCAGGGCAACATTGTGCATGATCAAAAGGTCTGTCGGCACAGAGGCATACAAGGAGCAATAAAAATCGTCAGTACACAGTGTGACAGGAACATTTGGTGCAAATTAGGAACAATTAAAATGGATAATGCACAGTATTAGACATAAGTAGTAAGAACCAGCAATTGTGTGAATAAATTATGCAAATTAGATTTTTGAGCAGCCAATAAAAACGTGTTGCCTGCAGTTAATATTAGGCTACGATTACGATGTAAATAAATACCACGCAGCATTATACGTTGACAGACATGTTTACAATTTACTTTTCAAAAGAGTAACTTAAATTTTTGAAATGTGTACATCAATTATAACATATGTTCACACCTTTTAATTTGAAAGTCAGAATCAAACTGCAAAAATTTAATTACATGTACTATTAAGAACACGTTTTAGTAGGATTTTTATAATAATGACAATTATCGCCGTTGAATAATTAACAGCCAATTATTCGTTGGTGCGTTTGTTTATTTAATTGCATTATTTGATTGTGAAACTTTGTTAAATAATAACATGTGTATTTATAAAATCTGTGAAATATTGTTTAATTACATTAAGATGAGACTTTAATGAAAATAGTAACGGGCATCACTGGCCTGAAGTTGTGCGACCGGTAGACGTTGATTTTTTATTTGTTTCTTTATTTTTTATTATTTATTATTTCTGGATATTTTTACATATTTTGACCTCTACATCTCCTGTCAAAATTAATTTGTCTGGTCAATACTTTATTATATTAATATTTCGCTACGATTCTACTAGATTTAGATGTGGGGAAATGACATCACGCGCACCTGTTTTTATACGGCCAATACACAAACATGGCCGCGCCTACTGATATGTAGAAATCGGTGATTTAGCGATTTAAATTTTGTTATCATTCGTTTAATATCATTATTTGGCGGCAGAAAATTTGCAGATTTATTATTTATAGTATTCTTTTTCTGAAATCAAGTTTTTATTCTAGCCTTGTCTTTCCCTTTAATGTCTTTCACGTCAAATCAATAACCCCTAATTTCACAGATGCAGAAGCTATAAAGATCAGTGGTTCTACCTAGGTGCCTGCTCGTACCATTTAAATTGTGCGTACCAGAGTGAGGTTACGCAACAAATAAAAAAGCTCATACAGAATACCAGCATAGACACACGTTACATTTTAGACATTTTTGGCGGAAATATAAAATAGTAAAAAAGTTAAAAAAAAAACAAATGAAATAGCTTTCAATGAAAAGATATGCATAGAAAACTTACTTTGCGTAAGAATTAAATTTCATAATGTTATATGTTGAAAAGGTTTGTTATTTTCTTTAATATTTTCAAAAACATTTAATTGTCTGCTATTTACCATCAATTACGGCGGTCTGATTGTGCCACGAAAGTGTTGATAGGGGATTGCTGTCTACATCGCATGTCAAATCAACATCTTCACCAAGGTAAACAGTTTTATGTTCATTTTCTGATATTGTTACTATTGGATAATCTGAAATAAAGGAAGTAAATATAAAAAAAAACGAAAAAGGAGTTTCATATAGTACATGTTCATGAATTGACAAAGAATGTTTCAAAATACCATTCCATAACAGTCTTTTGAATTTCTTTTCAGAAGAGGAATTGTAAAATTAATAATCTTTATTAAAGATTTTGCAGATTTTCTATTAACTGTTTAAATTTCTTTTAAGAATACAAATTTCAAAATACAAATGACAAAATAAACAATTTAACAAATAACACACATGTTATGTTTAATGTATATATGTTACTCAATTCAAGGTCGGGAAAACCGTCATTTTGCACTTCATATTTTATCTCCCTTTTATCATCATCTTTGGTGAAATTGAAGCTCCAGACCTGAAAATTATAGAAATATTATCTTAAAATAATATAAATATTGAAGTATATACAAGTACATCTTTTCATCTTATTTCATAATAAAACACAAGCTGATGCGTTGATAATTATTCAAAATAGTAAATATCAGTTGAACGAGTCTGTGGACATGCAGATCAACAAACTGTGGTAAACATTTAACTTTGGGAAAAGCCAAAGAAACCATCCAATATTTTATGTATACTATAAAAAATGTTTTAGATAGAACATATATTTCTATTCTGTTTTATGAAAGAAATGTGTTTCTTTTTTTTCTTGTACAAATAAATACATAATATAGCCACATATGTATAAGAAATTAGAAAAAAAATGTAATTTTGAATAAATTCTATGACACAACCATTTCCTATTTTAATAGACCATTGCTCCAATGAAATTCTCAAAACGTTTTAAGACAATCATTAACAAAACCATTCCAAATTGAACACGAATAAAATATTGGGCCAGATCAGATCCTGTTTACTAATGATTTATTATTAGTGGCGGAGAGAGAAACATACAGAGAGGGACAGAGAGCGGCGTTTAAATATTTCACTTACCGCTGTATATATCCATCCATGCGTTTCATTATCCGGGTCATTCCTGTTATCGACCATCTTTCGCTGGACATGTTTAAGTCCACTTAAGTCAATAGAGCTTCTAGGATTAGATTCTGCGGCTATAAACTTCAATGTTATCACGGTGTCTCCATTTTCTTCATTGCGTTTGAAAATTTCTTCAACAATAACATTCTTTGGTGGAACTATTTTATTTTGAAATATAAGTGATCGGTAAAGATATCAGAAACAGAGTTATGCTGTTACATAATGAAACCTAATCAATCTATAAAGCGGGACTCACTTACCATAAGTCTCTTAAATTTAAATATTAACAACAAACACCTACATGTACTGCTTTCATGTCTCAAACTCCCCAGCATTAATATTTTTGTCATCCTTAAATGTACATACAAGTTTCATTATCTTGTCTTTATAATGTAATGTGAGATCTGACACTGAGTGATCTATCAACATAATTATATTTCTTGTTCTTCAAATCTGATGCATCTTTTTGGTCAAATATCTTTTTCCTCCAAAGGATCAACTTTTCTGAAGATCATTTTCAGATAAATATCAGTAAAGTTAAGAGTATATTAATACACATTTCTGTGCAGGAAAAATGGATAAAAACGAATTCACACACAAGCTGTCAAAAATAGAATTTGAAATAAATAAATAAATAAATAAATACACGTACTGTTTATATCGTTTTTTTTCAAAATGATCAATCAATCAACTAATCAATCGATCGATCAATCAATCAACCAATCAATCAATCAATCAATCAACCAATACCAAAACAGAATAAAAAATCAAATTATGAATGAAACTTACATAATACGTTAAGGTTCTTATCTTCGCATGTAGTTTCGCCAATATTGTTGCAACACAATACCTTTTCCTGATTATGAATCCGTGTAAAATTCTTAGTTACCGACATAGTGATTGTATACAGATTAGCCGAAACTTTGTCAACTGTCTTTGTTGTATTAGTCTCTTGTTTACTACCTATATTTATGTCCGACTTCAACGGCGGTCTGCCATTCTTTGCAATACACTGAACCTCACCTTGTATTCCTTCTATTAGCTCGTTGACATTCACTTCAATACTTGTTGGGGGAACTAAAATATAAAAGTACTTATAAATTTAAAGTTTTTTACATCAACCTTTTCTCATTTCTTTGTTTTAAACTTACTTAGCGTTAAATCATAAATAAAACGCTCTTTATATTGCTCAATGACATTTGCTGAAAATATGTGATACGGTTAAGAAAATTTTTACACCTTACCAATTAACATAATTATTAATATTGGTAAAGTAACGATAAATTACAGACATTTTTTTTTTTGGTAATGAAATGACAAGTGTATGAACCAATTTTAAATAAAATATTGTACAAAATAATTTCTGCATGATGTGTCCGTTTCTACAGATGACGCTTGAGGTTTCCTTCAGTAATGCTGCAACGTAAACTCCACCAAAACCACCCTGAACGTATTAAACACATACCTATAGTATATAGCATTATAGACGTTGCCAATGGTTCTTGAATGGCCGGGTTGTTTACTGTACATGTAAACATGGCGTTTATATCTGACATAGTTGGTATAAAGCTGTATCTAATATAGTTATAAGTTATGGTATTTATGTCGTTACTGTTTTTGTTGGTATTTGTTAGTTTAGCTCCATCCTTTAACATGTTAAGTTCTATGGGTTTTGATCCACCTTCTACGTAACATTCTACCGTTACTGATTTATTTAGAGTAGCCAATATACATTCCTTGTTATTGCAGTAAAACTTGGATACCACATTGGAAAATACTGGGTTTGATGGGTGACTGTACACTGAAATTAAAGGAAAATTAATCAAACAGATTGTGTTATTTTAAACTAAATCGGAGAGCAATACCAAAAAAAACCCAGATATTCTGTCTAACTTGGAAATGCAGATAACTTGTCTGTAGCACATATCAAACAAATCCATGGTTATACACACTCCAGTGCAGTTCGTTGATGTAGGCGCTTTTTGAGACGTTTATTTAACATTATTGCACAAAACATTAAAATGCCATGCCTATTGCTAATGACGTTGTGCGAAAAAACAACAACAAAAAACAACATTTGAATTTGCAATAGCAATTTAAAATTTGTGTTTAAAATGATGATCACAACGTTAACGTCTCGAAATCCGATCAATATCAATATCAGTAAAGTTTGTCAAAGGCTATCAAGGGGATAGCATAAGCATCGTCGTTGGTAAGGTTTTCAAGCATGGTCATTATATTCAATGCTAAAAATATTTTCATTTTCATGGAACTTCATTGTCAACAGGCTTTGTAATGACTGAACAAAATTGGCTATTACTTAAGCGAAATGTATCATCCGAGGAACTAAAAACTTTAAAGATGCAACATGCCAACTTATGTTTAGGTCATTAGGTCAAATATCAAAATCACATGAACCTGTAATAATAAACTATAAAACGTTTCACCGATAAATTGCTGTGCATGTACATTTTTCCCGTTACAACTTTTTTCAGGACAAATGGTCACTGGGACTTGTACAAGTGCAATAACTCAGGAAAATAAAATAGTGAAAAACAGAATAAATAAATAAATAAATAAATAAATAAATAAATAAATAAATAAATAAATAAAATAACATATGCAGATTCAGATAAAATACTGCTACCTGTCAAACTCGTTGCCATGTCAACATGTCAAAGGTCAACTTCACTTGGAACTGTTAAGTGTTAAATTCCATTTTCCCATGACTTTTAATTTTTTTCAAACTCTAAGCACTTATCCATTGTCAAAATTTGAAGCCATATCAAAAGGTCGGATATTTTTGAAATTATAGTCAGCAATGTTATGCGTCTTTTAACTTAAATTTAACTCTTAGTTATTCCTTTTGATAAGTTGAATTCTCAAATAAATATGGAAGATATTCACTTTAAACTCGTAGTGTTTGTGCTGAAGTTTTAAACATTTTTCAAACTGAAATGGTTTTCTAAAAAGCAGAATACTCTGAAAGTTATTTTATGTTTATTTATCTTTTTTACATTTGTTTATTTGCCCACAAAACCATCAGATACAAAAAATATTTGTGTACTATTCGGTGCTGTTAATTTCCCGTCGGTTTTGCGTTGTTTTTTGTTGTTGTTTTTTTTAAATAATTTCTTATGTATTTTTATCATATAAACTTGCACTAGGAAAAATGGATGGTGATGCACTTTGGACAGCTCTTGTTCAAAAGGATAATGATAGTTTTTTTTTTTTCTTTGCAAAACTTGTTAAAATATTTTATCAATTGATGTAAATAAGGTGGTAAAATATGTTTTAGTTACCGATATTCAGATAGATCGAATTCGACACAGTGTCACCGCAATTTACTCTGTATTCTCCACTATTGCTATATTCTGTTTCAAGAATATCGAGGCTGTGCACTTTTTTCTCTTGTACCACTCTTATAATATACTTTTGATCTTTGAGTTGTGTATAGGTAGTCTCAACTTTCTTTTCCCATGTGATGTCTTTACCAGGATCAACAGAAAATTGAAAAGTAACTGGATCTCCTTCTATGACGTAACTGTTTGTAGTTGAAAGTTTGCCACATCTTTCTGGGCAGCCTAAGATGAAAAGGAGACTTATAACAAAGTTCAGAAAGGAATAGGCGAAATAAGATTTACGAGGCAATCAAATGCAACCTACAGTGTAGTTTAGATATAATTATTTTAAAAATTTAACAATTCCTTAAAAATTACATGTATTTGTCTGCATCTTACAACTACAAGGTATATATAACAAGCATCGAAAAGTTAGCACTGAAATCGAAGATCAAAATTCAGTTTTTATTGAATTTTGAGTTAGCTTTGAACCTCGAGCAACTTCAAATCTAACAAAGCTGAATCTCGACACAGTAAAAGATCGAAATTTAAATTTTGCCACGGCCAAATTCAACATTTGTAAAAGCCGATACCGAACTGGATTTGAATTTCAAGCCAGCTTGAAGAGCAGCTTGGCCGATTTTCGAGCCTGAGCTCAATTTCAAGCATGCTGGAACATCACAATTTAAGATATCTAATTTAAAGCCTAATTTCGAGCATGAGTTGACATTTGAACTAGTTCAAAGACCAAAAGCCATGGTAAGCTAAAGCTGAATTTTGAGCAAGAGTTTCATAATTTGCAAAATCATTCAAGACCGAATTTAAACCTAGAGTTTATTGTGGAGCAAGCTCGAAGACAGAAATTCATATTGCAAAAATCTGAATTTTGAGCTGACAATTCGTGTTTTTTAGACTAGGCTTAACCAGTAAAGTATCATTTTTTCTTCTATTTCTACTTTTCCTCTTTTCTGAATTTAATTGAAATAATTGAAAATTAATTTCCTCCTATATAAATGTGAAATGAATATCACCCGAGCCGCCGCCAGGTTTAGATGCCTTAAAAACCGTTAGTATCAAGCAATTTATCAAGACAATTACTTAATACATGTATGTACACGTCATGTTATGTATTTAATCATAATAATTATATTTATTTCCGTTCACATATCATACAAGTATGTGATTAAATACTTGTTAAATTAGAAACACCAATCTACATTTTATACTATGTTTTTTTTTGTTAATTGTGCCGCGTCACGACAAAATCAACATAATGGGTTTGCGACCAGCATGGATCCAGACCAGCCTGCGCATCCGCGCAGTCTGATCAGGACCCATGCTGTTCGCTATCAGTTTCTTTACTTGTTTTAGGGTCTGTAAGCGAACCAACATAATGGGTTAGCAACCGGCATGGATCCAGACCACCATTTACAGACCCTATAACAAGTAAAGAAACTGATAAAGAACATCACGGATCCTGATCAGACTGCGCAGATGCGCAGGCTGGTCTTGATCCATGCTGGTTGCAAACCCTTTATGTTGGTTTTGTCGTGACGCGGCTCAATTCAATAATATTTAATACTTTTATAAAAAATATACACAACTCATATCATAGACGTATGTGTATTTAATCATATATTTATTTCCGTTCACATATCATAGAAGTATGTGATTAAATACTTGTCAAATTAGAAACACCAATCTACATTTTACTATGTGTTTTATTTTTGTTAATTCAATAATATTTAATACTTTTATAGAAAATATACACAACTGCACACAAACGTAGGTATAACCTTAACTTCGAGGATAGTACAGTCAAACTTTCATCATTTTCATCTTAATTTATGTGTTGTAATCATTGCAGATAATCATTATCTGATATTTGGAGACAATTTCAAGATAATGCATTGAATAGGAAATAGAACAAGAGCTGTCACACAACGTGACAAATGCCACACCATACATCTATGGTTATTTCATATGTGAAAGAAAAATTATTACAATCCTTCTATGCATACTGAAGGTTTAGAGCGGACACGACCACCACGTTCTATATTAATATAACAATAAAAATGACAAAGTTTGAACGTCCAGTGACCTTAACCTTAGAGGTAGAAACCCAAGTCTTTGTTCGCGACACACCATACATCTATGGTTATATTATATATAAAAGAAAAATTAAAATCCTTTCATGCATACTAAAGTTTCAGAGCGGACAAGACCACCACCTTCTATTTTTATATACGATAAAAAATGACAAAGTTTGAACACACAAATTGACCTTGACCTTAGTTGTAGAAACCAGAGTCTTGTTCGCGACACATCATACATCTATGGTTATTTCATTTGTGAAAGAAAAATTAAAGTCCTTCAATGCATACTGAAGTTTCAGAGTGGACGCGACCACTACCTTCTATATTTATATAACATAAAAAATGACAATGTTTGAACCCACACAGTTACCTTGACCTTAGTGGTAGAAACCCAAGTATTATTCGCGAAACACCATACATCTATGGTTATTTTATATGTGAAAGAAGAATTACAATCCTTCCATGCATACTGAGGTTTCAGAGCGAATACAACCGCCACCTACAACCACCACCTTCTCTATTTAATATATAAAATTAAAAATGACAAAGTTTGAACCCCCACAGTGACCTTGATCTTAGTGGTAGAAACTTGAATTTTGTTCGCGACACACTATACATCTATAGTTATTTTATATATGAAAAAAAATTAAAATCCTTTCATGCATACTGAAGTTTCAGAGGGGACAATAGCACCACCTTCTTTATTTATATACAAAGAAAAATTACAAAGATTGAGCCCCCACAGTGACCTTGACCTTAGTGGTATAAAACCACAGTCTTGTTACATACACACCATATATCTATGATTAATTCATATGTGAAAGGAAAATTACAATCCTTCTATGCATACTGAAGTTTCAGAGAGGACACGACTACAACCTTCTTTATTTATATAACATAAAAATGACCAAGTTTGAACCCCCAGAGTGACCTTGACCTTAGTGGTAGAAAACCAAGTCTTGTTCGCGACACACCATACATCTATGGTTATTTTATATGTGAAAGAAAAATTACAATCCTTCCATGCATACTGAAGTTTCAGAGCGAACACAACAACCCTTCTTTATTTATATAACATTAAAAATGACAAAGTTTGAACACCCACAGTGACATTGACCTTAGTAGTAGAAACCCAAGTCTTAATCAAGACACAACATTCATCTATGTTATTTCATATATGAAAGAAAAATTACAATCCTTCCATGCAAACTGAAGTTTCAGAGATGACACGACCACCACCTTCTATATTTATATAACATTAAAAATGACAAAGTTTGAACCTCCACAGTGACCTTGACCTTAGTGGTAGAAACACAAGTCCGAATCGCGACACAGCATACATCTATGGTTATTTCATATGTGTAAGAAAAAATTACAATCCTTTCATGCATACTGAAGTTTCAGAGCGGACACGACCACCACCTTATATATTTATATAACATTAAAAATGACAAAGTATGAACCCCCACAGTGACCTTGACCTTAGTGGTAGAAACCCGAATCTTGTTTGCGACTCACAATACATGTATGGTAATTTCATTTATGAAAGAAAATTTAAAATCCTTTCATGCATACTGAAGTTTCAGAGCGGACACGACCACCACTGTCTATATGTATAAAGCGGGACGGACAGACGGACGGACGGACTGACAGACAGGCGGACGGTTCGATTTTAATATGCCACTCTTCGGGGGCATAAAACTCTGTGCATTTAACAAACATGACCACATGTGCACAAGCGCAGCTCACGTTATGATAAATGTCATCAACGATACGATTAAATAAAGTGTCCTTATAGTACTTGTAACGAGAGCTGTACTCATGTCTACTTTGGTGGAAATATTTTATAGTGAAGCACCGGTCTGCATCAAGTATGCATTTGTCAAGCTGAACAGTCAATGACTCAAGCTTTACGGTCTCTGTCCCGATTGCTGCAAACGGATCATTTTCCCTCTTTTTCTAAATTATACACTTTGTATAATTATATGTATACAAACCGTTAACTTTCCAGACCAAACTACTTTTGTCAAAACTGTGGTTTGAAACTTCGTTTCAATTGACATTTGAAGTTAAAAAAAATGACTCTTGACGTATTTTCACAATCAATTATATTATTGTTCCACAAAAATTGAACGTTGTAAAAATATTGAAAATTTTGAATTTAGATCTTTGAGCTGACTAGAAATATAACTCAAACTGGAAATTTGGCTTAAGCTTCCTTTCAATTTCGATCTTCAGTCTGGCTTGAGATTCCAGTCTAGGTAAAAAATCGCCCTTTGTAACTTTTGAATTTCGATCTTCGAGCTGGCTTGCCACCAGCTATAAATTCAGCTAAAGCTATTTGAATTTGATCTTCGAACTACTTCGAAGTTTAAAGCAGCATGCCTAAAATGAACCAAAGTTTGTCAATAAAATCAAACTTGAGAAAAATGTACTAATATTTTAGGGAAAGTAAAAAGATTCAAGATTCAAGTAATAATTTACATGTTTTGTGCGATAAATGACTAATACATGTATTTTAGTTTTTATCACAATATTATACTGCGTTACTAACACAGTAAGGGTTATTTTTGCATATTGTAACCTCTTTTTGGTAATTTACCTGGGTTGCAAGTGCCATTGATAATGTGTTAATTGCTTTTTTTTTGGTTACTTCACAAAATTATACTTTCAAATGTTTCAACGAAATATCACGAATCTGGAGGAATGCTGCTTAAAATACTTTTTTATTTGAATTTCTATACTCGAAATTGGTGTTTGAAATTTATCTAAAACTCGAAAGAGTCTAATTTGAAAGGTAAATCTAAATTTAAATCTAGCTCGAAATTCAACTCCATGTCAAAATTTGGCTTAAACTTACTTTAAGTTTCGGTGTTTGAGCCAGTTCAAAATTTAATTCTAGCACACAGTTTGGCCTTTTCAAATTTTGAATTTTGTTCTTCCAGCTGGCTCAAAATTTAACTCAAGCTGGACATTTGACTTTCTGTTTTTCTCTATTTTATTGTCACATCCGTGTTATGTGTGCCGTGTGGCGGCTGTTGTAAAAAGTCTCCCCGTACATTTAATCAATGATGTTTTATTTTCGATCCTTGAAGATCGTTTAGCACGACATTATTTTTGTGTATACATGTTATGTGGTAATTTAAGTGTCTTCTTTGTTTGCCCTTTTCAACTTGGGTGGCTCCAGTATTCCTACTTGAATACTGTATAATCACCCTTAGGATATGTTGCCTCTCTCTCTCTTCTCTCTCTCTCCCTCTCTCTCTCTCTCTCTCTCTCTCTCTCTTTCTCTCTCTCCCTCTCTCTCTCTCTCTATCTATGTGCCATACTGTGTCACATTGAAGGTTCCATGATGACAGTCGTATAAACACATGAGCAGATGTTTCTAAATTCAAAATTTCACCATTTTCGTGTAAAATGTTGAATTTTGCTTAAGCCGGTGCTAGGGGTCGTGGACGGTAACTTGCACTTTCCAGTACCGTCCACGAACAGGCTCAATCAAACCGAGCCTGCAACATTTTCAATTTTGTCGTGTTGGACTTTCTTTTGGGGATTCTGTTTTTCTCTATTTTATGTTGAAATTCGACCTTCGAGATGACTCAAAATTCTACTTAAGTCATTTCGACGTTCAAGGAAATCGAAATACAATCCAAGCTGGATCATTTGAATTTCGATGTTCATGCAAGCTAGAATTTCAATTCAGCTAGAAATACGACTGGCTCGAAATTCAATATTAGCTCACAATCTAGCCTTGCAAATTTCATAATTTAGATTTCTGAGCTGGCTCGAGCTGAATCCCCTGCTCGAAATTCGGCCTTTGCAAATTCCGAATTTCGATCCTCGAACTGGCTCGAAATTCAAATTTTATTTACAGTCGCTTGCAGCAGAAAATTATATAATACTATTCTTTCGTTCTCATCTTTTTCCAGTATGTAAAATATTTTGTTTGTTGATTGTTTCTATGAAGATATGCATTATATATACTACTGGGAATAAATGTGTAAATCAAAGCAAAATTGAGATTTCGTTTTAACAAATGCTCAGTTCATATACCAAAGGTGTATGGGAAATAGAAAAAAAAAATCATTTTAGAAATGCAAGTCATCAATGAAAACTTTCAATCGGAATCTCTTAACTCGTTTTGGCTGTTCAAACAAATACTTTAAAAAAAAACAAATAACTCACCATTAGTATTAACGGATACGCCTAAATTTGATCGGCGAGTATAATGCCTGCCTCCACAATGAACAAGATAGTCCCCAGCATCTGCTGAATTAACTGCTGGTATATACAGGATGAAACTTTCGCCTTGTTTGGATTCGAAATATTTACTTTCATCATTTGACGTCTTGTAGTTATAAATCACTTTCGATGAGGTTGAGTTAATTTCTCTGACCCACTTGCGCATTTCGTGTGTTTGTTCCTTGTTTGGTGTGTAAATTAAGCGTGCAGTCTGACATTCCATTACTTTGTGATTTTCGAAGTTTAAAGTTCCACATGTGATTAAATCTGAATTTAAATAAGTTGTTCATATCAAATTAAGTTTCAGTGATCATGTGTGTCGCCTCATGATAGCCATAACTGGACCAAAAATATTTAACCTGTGTACTAAGCACCAGAACTTGAGCTTCCGATCAATCCTGTAAAGTTTCATTGAAATTCTATTAGTAGTATAAGAGGACAAGTTTTGTGACGGACAGATGGACAGACAGACAGACAGACGGAAGGACAGACAGACGACGGAGAATTAAACCCCTTTATGTCACCACTACTCCGTAGAGCCGATACAAAAATTATGCAAATTGTATAAGAAATACAACCGGAAGAAGAAAACAAAACTCTCTTTATTCATATTTTCTGAAAATCATTTAAACTTTAGGTCCAAAGGTTTGTTTAATAAGAGTAAAAAAGTTTGACTCAGATACTAAGATATTTGCGCCCGAACATTGACCAAGTTTATAAATATTGTACAACGATATTGACCTGGCACCTTATTAACTTTCGCACAGGAAATTGGACAAACACTGGTAATATCACACGTTAGTTAAGTGTGGTAAATTGGTATGGATGCCGGAGCATCTTGTTTGATTCCTATCAAAGACCAGATTGTGAAGATACACGTTTTTTTTAAATATACTTAATACAATAATTGATTTGAAATCGTTTAATTACATCTGGTTTAGGGATATCTTTTAAGTTGTGTTTTATACAATATTACTCCATTACATTATCTCACAGGAACTTGAAATTCTATCAATATTAATGATAATATCAAAAAAAAACCCCTATACAGTATAAATAAACACAAGGAATGAAACGCCTTTTCCCCACCCCAACATAATTTACGCCGAACAAATCAACAAAACAACGGATCAAAATAATCTATCGAGCCATTTCGATAAACAATACATAAAGGCATCAAAAACCACCGATAACTTTCTAAAATAGCATAGCTATGTAGGAATAATTCAACATTTTCTGATTATTTCCCGCGATCTGAGTTTGTCGCCGACTCCATTCCGTGACGTCACTGGATTTTGATTCGAGGAGAATAATATTTATTAAAATCATTTATAATAAGTTCCAAAAATAACAGGAATGTATTCAACTTTTATAAAAATTATTCTATGTAAATATATTTAAACATCTTTATGTAAAACCTTTTTAACAAATTACTTTTATAAGTACATTTGAAAGGGAAACCCCAAACAAGAACGGTAAATCTTTGAAATAGTACTTTCGTTTTTAATATTTTTTTTTAATGCATTTATGTATTGTTTATCGAAATGGCCCGATAAATTATTTTGATCCGTTGTTTTGTTGATTTGTTCGGCGTAAATTATGTTGGGGTGGGGAAAAGGCGTTTCATTCCTTGTGTTTATTTATACTGTATAGGGGGTATATTTTGGATATTATCATTAATATTGATAGAATTTCAAGTTCCTGCGATTATCTTGAATAAAAAGTGTATAGCGCGTTTATAATACAAATCTAACGTTTTGATTAAGAATAAGAAAAAAATACATTTAACTCTGCTTTTCCATTTAAAAAAATACAATTGCTAAATATGCAGTTTGTCTTTTTATAACTTATTCGCATATTGTACCTTACTTAATCTAGGTTGTGTATGATTTTTGTATTCTTAAACTGTATTGTAACTGTATTCACAAACTTATCCTCTTTCTCCGTGTGATAAATGTTTTATTTACCATGTGTGTGTGCGTCTCTATGTTTTTTTTAAATCTTTCTATATATGCCATTGTCATGTGATTGTAAATTTTTTTTATATATTATTTGTTTAAGTTTTAGTTAATAAAGTATCTATCTATATATCTATCAAGACCTAAAATACAGTCTGCCTACAATGCAAGTTGCGTTATGAATTTATTTAGTTGAGATTTAGCAAAAATGCAGAAAAGTGTGATTTGACGCACCTGTACATGTACTAGAATATTTTGTTTTTCTAACAGTAAAACACACAGGGTGATTGCAATCGACAGCGCAAATATAAGTAAACTTTTATATGAACGCCAACTATTTTTGTCATTTTTGATAGAACTATGGATACAATTGGGTTTTGGAAAAAACGATGTGGAAGAAACTGTTCAAAAGAGGTTTCTTATTGTTAAGAAACAAACACTCAGTTAACGGCATTTACATCTAAGCATAATTAAATAAATGAATGAATGAATGAATAAATAAATAAATAAATAAATAAATAAATAAATAAATAAATAAATACATAAATAAACAAACAAACAAACAAGCAAATAATAAATTAATAAATAACTAAAAGAGCTTGATATAATGTGGTTGTGGATTGTACATGTATTTGACTGTTAACTAATATATAGGATGCTTGCATTTTTATAAAAAGAGCCATCTTAACAGATCGGAAATAGACCAGTTAGTAAAGGATGTTTATTAAGTGGTATAATTATTGTAATGGGTGAGATTTAACATGTCAGATTTTTTGTTTTTGTTTTACGTCACACCAATACAGTATAGGTCAAATAGCGACGTTCTAACTTTACTGGTTGCAGAAAACCTCATATATCTTTCTGTGCATTATTTTAAACTCGAACGGGCAGCTGAGTAGAAGCACCAACTTTCTGTAGCTTAGCTGTATAGCTTCCTCACATGGCATAGTCGAAACCACAACGGTGAGGAAGAACTGATTTGAAATCAACGACCTCAATGCCTCTGCCACGGATGCCTTTATACGTGTCAGATAATATATGATTTCAAAGATATATGCCGTGAATATTTTTAAACACTTCTCATGTGGTTTCTCCGTTAAGATACTTTTTGGTTATCTATGGTGAAAGTAAAGTTGTGTAGAAACAGTAATGCAACCATTTGTATTACTAAGCGTGTATTGTTTGTAAATGATAACATTGGTATAGACTAGAAATATTCCAGTGATTCGTAAATCAGTTGATAGACGTCATTCTTTAAACAATCTTATTTTTAGATTATAGTTATTTTTTTAGATATTTGTTTTCTTTAAAGGTCATGACACTAACTGTTAGCATTGCCTGAAAAAGATAGCAAACGGGAAATGTTTCTCCTGCAGGTACGTCAGATACCAAATTATGTAATTGGAAATCAGTAAATTTCCTTTTGATATTTAATTTTGCTACTAGGTAGCGTGGGCAAAGGCTTTCTTTTTCAAGTATCGTTCATAAACAAGTAAAATCAAACCGAGCCTTCCACATTTTCAATTTTGCCGTTTTGGAAGTTCGTTTGATTTTCCTATAGTAACTGTTTTAATCATTCAGCAAAAGCGAATTGTGTAAACCGGTCTTACTGACCTGTGTGAAACCACCCTAAGCATGATGGGAACGCACTTCTTTTAACATGGCGGCTTGAACACGGAAGTAATAGAACAAAACGCAAATGCGGCCAGTTGAAACATTAAACTTTTTCCATACAATCCTTTAGTGGTATACAAACCCATTTTCGTTCAATACACGTGATGGTATTTTGTCGGTTGTTAGTTTAAAACCATAAGTGAAAGTTGTTTTGAATATTTGAATAAACAGTAACACAATCGAACTATCAATTGCAATTGCAATATCAAACTCTGGAAAACAGTGATCTCTTGGATGCAATAAACGATTTTAATCACTTGAAAAGATATATTGTGTTTTATAAAATAAAATTGTCATCCCTACGCGGACTTCTTTATGTCGGAGTCACTTTTACCCTCATTTGGGGTGAGTAATGCGTCGTAAGACACAGGTCGATATTTGAGAGACCGGTGTTTATACAATGGCAAAAGCGTTCATATGCGCTTCACTTATACACTTCATTTCTTTATAAATAGCTTTGTTTGCTGACATGCTGGGTATCTAACCAGTGTTTGTGTTTGTTGCTGGAGTATGTCAAAGTCTGTGTAATGCGAACGACGCCATGCATTGTTGATCTTGAAAACCATATTTCTTAAACACATATTTCATTCACTTTGCTTTAAAGATATCATATTTTACATTGAAGAACATTTGAGAAGTTGCTAAACTTATAATTATTTGTTTCATGTAGGATTAGGCGTTTTGATGTATGTACATGTAAACAAATATTCATACTCACACGACGGCTTGATTCCTACCACTATAAAGAAAATAACACCTGTAAATCCTAAAGAAAGAGATTCCATTATGATTTGTTTAAATATGACACGTCTCTCGTTCTTTCTTTAACTCAACGTTCACATCAACGTTTAAATATGACAGGTTTTTTAATCAACATTCACATACTTCACATACAGAATACAATAACGATCTTAAGCATATTTGAACAGAAACTAAGAATATAAATGGTTATTATGAACATTTAAATTATCTAGATATATCGTAAGTAGGTTAGGAAAAAAAGGATGTTAAACAATTATAGGACACTTGAAAATAGTCATATTTAATTAGATGTGTACAGATATGCCCCAGGGGAACTTTTCATGAGTAAATAGCTGATATTATATTATTTGTACAGTAAAATGATTTTTTCTGGAATGATTAATATGCGGATGTAATGAAACATATGTAATTCATAGAAGTTAAAACGGAAATTTATTGAAAAAAGAATACATCCACCACAATATACTTACTTTTTTCTTCTTTTTTGAAAGCACTTAAAAAAATTGAAAACAACTTTTACATATTAGATACATGACTTTGGTAAAACAAAATTATTTACGTGATACATGTACATGTATCATATTGATGGATAAGTAAAATAACTTAGTTAAAGGGGTGAAAACAATTGTTTTTAAAAATAGCTTAAATCAATCACGCGCTGACTTCTTTTTCACACGTTTGGTCAAATGAGACCTAGTTATTCAAAAAAAGTTACGAGCTGATTGTTTTGTCTGATTGTGTGGGGGAGCTCGTTGTTGATTATCTCACGTACTTGATCAGGGGGTGGGGGAGCCTTTTGTCGTTTGTGTTTGTTCTTGTGAAGGGCCCTGATTGTCGATTATCTGGTCATGTGAACGGCAATGGTTGTCGATTATCTGTTCATATGAAGGGAACTGGTTGTCGATTATTTCACTTGCCTTATTATCACGCCCGGCAAACTGTCTCTCCACTGTAAAATTGCGGTGAACTGTCAAACGAGCAAAAGGCATTACCAAGATACAGTGGAAGGCCGATTTAAACCGCTAATTGTAAGTTTTGTTTATGTTTTTGTCTTGTTATTCATTAAAACTACGGAAATGTAGTTCTGTGTAGGATTGTTTTGGGCTTTCATTGATCTAAGCTGTAACAAAAAAAGTAATCTTAAACCCGGGAGAACTTTTTTTCCCTGACGAAGTGAACGACGATTTGTAGAATATTGAGCTTCCCAATCATTAAAATGCCATACCCTTCGGACTTTTTTAAAAAGTGTATGAGAAAAATATCAACCCGTTATAAGAACTTGTCCTTCATGCAATATTTATTACTCCTGAAGGAATTCTTAAATTTGTAAAACGATATTTTCGAAAGTAGTGGAGCCAAAGGGCAAGAGACGGAGCGGGAGGTTCGATGTTGAGCGCAAGTTGATATTAATTTGGCGTAGTTGGGGAGCGTAGTCTATGAATTTGGATACATAAAAGCTTAAGTAGTAAAAATAGACATGATCAAGTGTTGAGACCGATATATATAAACCTTTTAAAGACAACTAATAAAGCGTGATATCCTTTGAACGACTACATCGTTACGGTAATAAATGTTATCGCGAAGGTGTCAACTATGGGTACCTTATAAATTCCATTATTTATGTTTCAGATTTTGATGAGGCCCGATCATTGAATCATATGCATGGCGTACAGGATGCCACTTATTCGAGCTCAATCTTGATTTTTGACACGGTTATGTACATTTAAAAACGTGTGAACATGCTAATTCGACAAAATTGAATATTTTCAGTTCTACCGCGAACAAATGTTTCTGAGCAGGTACTTGTAACGCGATTGTTTCCGCCGAAATGTTATGTTTTTCAAAAGTTAGATATTCAAGGTGCAGAACAGAGACCAAATAATGCTATGCAAGGGGCACATTGAATGGATCACTACTACCGAGTTCATTTTACTATTACCTTCTGTAATAAATAGCGTTAATGTATATGTTTAGATCAAAAACAAATAAGCCCCGTTTTCAAGAAATTGAACGATTTTTGTAAGGTGGTAAATCTCTATGAAAATGGTCGACATTGTGACAGTCGTTTTGAGGATATAACACGTGTTTCAGCCAAGTTTCAAGATATTTCTTCTCTTATTTATTTATCATTGTTGTTTAGTTTATCATTTTCCTCTGTAAGTGTAAATAGAACTGTTTACCTTTATAATCAAACACTGCATATTGTCAGCACAAATCTTGATTTAAGTAAAGAGTAGGTTAAAAAATATATCTGTAAAATTGTGTTTGTTTATTCACAGAGTATCAATGAACAGAACGAACGTTATAGAAAAAAGGCAGTGCTCAGTCGGTGTACGGACTAAATTTTTCAATAATTGATAGACCTACAATAGTAGAAATAAAAGGATATAAAATGTATTATCATATTTCTCCAGCTTCACATTTTAGTACGTCTATTTTAACCTTGAAAGATTTTATTAGACAGCGCTCTTTACATCAACTTAATATCGCCTTGCGACCAACAACCGACCTTTCGCTCAATCTTTTGCCCTTCGGCTCCACTACTTTCGAAAAAAAATCGATAAACACATTTAAGAAATCCACCAAGAGTTGTTTAATTGCACGAAAGACTAGCTCTTGTTATAGGTTGTTATTTCTCTAAAAAAAAATTTCAAGAAATCCGTAGTGTAGAGCGTTTCCATAAGCGCTTACAAGCGCTTGTGACATCACACATGAAGTCGAATACTTCTTAATATAATCCATTGAGTCACGATTATGTATTCTGTATAATTCATTTAAAGAAAAGACATAACTTTAGATTTTAGCCTTTTAGTATCCATAAAAATGTTGTTGTTTTTTCTTATGCAGACTGGTAAAAGGGAGATAACTACGACAGCAAATGCTTCGACATATGACGGTTATGTCTTCTTAGGGATAATGATATAATGCAAAGTTAACAAATATCTTTCTATTTTGTTTCTTACATGTATAAGTATTTTTATGCAAACTATGTAAGATATATCGTAACCTTTGTTTAATATATAATAACATGAACTGTTTTTTGATTGTATAGAAAGTGTAGTAAATAGACTTCTTTCTTCCTATAATGAGGCAGGTAGAATATAAACTAAACAATATTAATAGTATTTTTTACAATATGCTTCCAAACAAAACTTGTTAAAAAGATAAACAGTCATTGTCCTTATTATTTAGTGTTTACAATGACGTTTTGTCAGGAACGCATGTTTTGGTTTTTTTTCTACGTTATAAGCACATATAGAAACCCTAAAACTGCTTTTATGATAAAATATTTTTATGTATTCCAAAATAAGTTTCTGTACACGTTTCTATATTAGAAGTATTAATCTTTTTGAGATACTTTTTCCACTTGTACCTAGGTCCTTAAAGTGATTTTACAATTTGAAAGAATTCGTAATTACATCGCCCCTCCAAATTTCCCCTCCTTGAAATGCCCTTGTACTCTCTCCTAATTTTGTTTTGTGTCCTACTGGGTAACACACCGGATTTATGTTTGGGAAAAGGCTGTGTTGAGTATAAAAGCCTTGTTTAGCTGATCTCGATTTTCATATTTATTCAAAATTTTATTCACATTCCTTAGTGGTAATCAATGTTTTAAAGCATTATATTAATTTAGCATTTTGTAACTTCAGTTTGCCTGAAACTACAATGCATCTTTTACACTTAGGAAAAAGTACGAAATTATTATTCATATCATTACTGGCTTTATGTCAAATGCTGCGTTTTCGATGTATACATGTACTTAAATATATTCCTACTTACATGAGTGATTAATTCCTATCACTATAAAGAAAACTGCATATCGAAGCAGAGATTGCATTTTGATTTGTTTAAATGTTTTAAAAGAAAACAACGCACAGAATTGTAACCTAAAACATATTTGAACGGTCACTAAGCATATTAATGGAAATTATGAAAAGTATTTAAAAATATAGGTGTTATTTTCGAAAAAAAAAGGATGTTAATTCAGCGACATAGCTTCAGAGTCACGTTTATTTTCGGGAAATTTTGAAAATTTATTTTAAATTAGAATATGGTGATGTGAAGTAAGAAAGTAATTAATATATTGCAAATGGCACTTTAAACTATTGTACTGTTTGAGTATAAAAATAATGTTTGAGTATAAAACAAAGTAGTATACGTGTGGAAAACATGGTTTTGAGATGTTTGTCGAGGAAGTTTTTATCAATACATAGGGACATTTATCATGTAAAATTTTGTTTTGCTTCCTTCTACTTGTAATCTTAAATAAACTTTAAAGGGGTATCACTGAGGTTTCTTGACATTACGTGACTAGAATCATTTTTCCAAACTTTTGCAGCGTTTATTTAGGTCTTGACCAATAACGTAAGTGCAAATTTTCAGAGCATTTAGTCACCAAGTCTTTTTAGAACAACCATTTTTGTGCATATTGACCACAACTGAAATGCGTTGTAACGCTTTTTACTAGGATTGGACTAAAATGGCCCAAAAAGAAAGCAAATGAAATTTATTCTGAATATCTTTGATTGTTATTCTATTTTCTTTTTCTTCAGATACTTTAATTGCTTTCATGATAAAAATCATTTATGGTATTCCAAAATGAGTTTTTTACAGAAGCGTTAATCCTTTACGATACGGTTTGTACCTAGGTCCTTAAATTGATTTTAAAATTTTGAAAATTTTGTTAGAAAAAGTCCCACCAAGTCTCCCCTTCACCCCTGCCCTTGTACCCTCTCCTAATTCTGTGCAGTGTCCTGCTTGGTAACACATCGGATATTGTTTCTGTGCTATGTCAAAGGCTGGGTAAAGTGAAAAACGCCTTGTCTAGTTGATCTCGATATCATTTTTTATTCAAAACATTATACACATTCCGTAATAGAAATCAATATTTTATATTTATTTAGCATTTCGTAACTTCAGTTTACCTGAAATAACAATGCAATTTTTATACTAAAGAAAAAGTACAAAATTATTATACATATTATTACTGGCTTAGTGTTAAATGCTGTGTTTTTGATGTATACATGTAAATCAATATATTCTTACTTACATGAGTGCTTAATTCCTATCACTATAAAGAAAACTGCATAAGAAGCAAAGATTGCATTATGATTTGTTCAAAGTTTTTTTTTATAAAACGCACATACATGACATAATCTTAAAACATATTTGAACAGAAACAAAGGATATAAATGGTAATTATGAGAGGTATCCAGAAATATTGGAAATAGTTTCGAAAGAAAAAGATATGAATTCAGTGTTATCTTAAAGCGACATACCTTCATATTTAAGCTAATTTTCAGGAGAATATAATTAAATATATAAAAGTAGAATATTTGTTGTTGATTTTTTTGTTTTTATACAATTGAACATTGCGTTAATGCAAAGATCCCTGACCTATCTAATCAGTGGATATAATAATAATTTCACCAACACCTATTTGTTAACAAAAGAGCACATGTCAAATATAATGTTATTCAAGTAAAGGATCAGAGAAAAGAATCTATCGATGTAGTTAAGACTAGTGAATTTGGTGGGGAAGGTCATATTTCACATGGCCTATAGGACCTATAAATGATATTATAAAGCAAATATAAAAGCTATAAGCCGTGTACCTTCATACAAGAGAATCTTTTAAAAGTTTATTATAAGTACATGATGAAAATCACAATCGCAACTACTCGGCCCTTTCCGTCAGTCTTCGGATAAGGACATCGAACACAATAGTATGAATACACAGAACGGATGCTGTATTTCGGACTAACCTACGCTAAGAAAGTAAACATGTTAACAAATAGTAATTTAATGCTGGGAGTTGTTGACACGTTTATTTCAAATATATGTTGTAAAAGCAAGTAAGTGATTTCATAGGTACAAAAGCCAACAATACATTATTTATATATTTATTATCATGGTTGTAGAATGCGAAAGTACAAAAAACCAACATGTTGACATTTATTTGGATTTGTTTAAAATTGAACATCAGTGGGCATATTTAAATAACAAATTATTGTCAGACATATTTTTAATTATAAGACTACCGGAACGGACATAAGATGTCAAATATATACATTCGTTTTACATTATCTCTGTTTCTATTTACATCTGAAACCACGTGGTAAACTACTTTCAATCCGTATTGTTTCTGAGGTTATTATAGATAATAGCCGAGGCAGTTCCGAATGTGAAAATGAATGACACCCCCGTCTGATAGGACCTATTTTGACCCCATGACTATCTTTGACAATCTCTGTAGAGGTTAACTACGCAATGTTTCATGCCAAATATCTTAACATTAGCTAACCTCTTGTCAATTAAGAGAAGAATTTTCAAGTTTTTTCTATATACATACATGTGTAAGGAAAACCTTTCGTCCCTGGGGCATGGTAATTTTTACACTAGGGGCAAAATTCAAACAAGTTTGGTAGAGTACCTATAGATGATATTATATACCAAATATCACAGCTCTAAGCCTTGAACCTTCAGACACGAAGATCTTTTTAACTTTGACAATCTCTGTAGAGGTTCACTACGCAATGTTTCATGCCAAATATCTTAACATTAGCCAACTTCTTGTCAATTCAGAGAAGAATTTTCAAGTTTTTACTGTATACATACATGTATAAGGAAAGCCTATCGTCCCTGGGGCAGGGCAATTTTTACACTAGGGGCAGAATTTAAACAATTTTGGTAGGGTACCTATAGATGATATTACATACCAAATATCAAAGCTCTAAGACTTGAACCTTCAGACACGAAGATCTTTTTAATTTTTTACTATAGAGGTAGATAGTGAAAATTAATGACCCACGGGGCGGGGACAATTTTGACCCTAGGGTTATAATTTAAAAAATCTTTGTAGAGGTTCACTACACAATATTTCATGCTAAATATCTAACCTCTAGCCTTTGTCAATTTAGAGAAGATGATTTTTTATGGGTGTTTTTACTATATTTTGTACATACATAAGGAAAACCTATGATTCCGGGGCGGGGTTAATTTTGACATTAGATGCAAAATTTGAACAACTTTGGTAGAGTTCTATTGATGATATCATATACCAAATATTAAAGCTCAAAGCCTTGTACCTTCAGACAAGAGGATATTTTAAGTTTTTCTCACCAAAGAATCAATCAGGACCAATGGTTTTTCACAAGAAGTTTTTTTAAATTCACTATATAATCCATATAACATACATGCAAACATACATGCATACATACATAGTTTCTTTGTATGGACTTTAACTTTCACTAACCATCAATTATATAAAAAAGGTAAAGAAAAGCATTTACTAATAGTATACTACACATGCAAAAATCACACAAACCTTTCAAAATTCTTATGCATTTTGTGTATGAAAAGAGCCCGTAACTGTTAAACTAGGGCGCTTCTTATAACGTTATTTTATTAAAAGGTTTCGGATAACGTTTTGGTGCAATAAATTGTAACAATATTGGTCACAATTACTGTTTTTATAATTCCATAGTTCAAAGTCGGCAATTATGGTACAAGTCTAGCCATAATTTTGGAATAATCATAGATTTAACTATGTACAATAAATGATATGCAAATCAAAGACAGGATCAAAGAGTATTATCACAAAGATTACGAATAAGAACTTTATATACACACATTTATTCATGTTAATATGTTTATTTTATATCTACTCAAAAGATGAAATTTTGTAATAGTTTTGATATAAGTAAAAATGTAAACTGTAACATGCATTGTACAGTACACCGTTTCGCAACTTTAAACTGTGATTTCACAGATCTATGTCAAAACATATACCAAGTACATTGCCAGTGTCAAATAAACGATGAATATTGTGAAAATAATTTCAAAATTATTTATAAAACTACAATCACGAGAGCATTATCCCAATTACAGTTTTAGTAATCCTATCTTTAATTAAAGTATGCACAATTTAAATGTCTGACCAGGCCTAAAATGTCAATGCACTTTTTAAAATTGAATATCAAAATGAAATACCAAAATGATGAAATCAGTAACATAATTTAGATTTTTCTCTGTCTCTAATAGTTTTTAGGTAAAGATGTAAAATATCCATATCACACTTATTGGTTTCCTCTTCTACATCTGAAAACAACAAAGCAAAGATGTGAGGGAAAATATAACGTAAGTAAAGACTTTCAAAGATATTCTTATATAAAAAATTGCACACGTAGGTATACATTAACGGAGAAGTAAACGGACATTTACAGATAAAATCACACGAACACGCACCGTTGTTGCAGGTTTTTAACATGCATGACTCAGGGTGCATTTTTGAATAAAGTTGATGAAACTGACGGACCTGATTGTTTTATTATTAAAACAAAACTTTCAAGTGATATCGCGCTAGCACAGACAAAATTGATTTCTTTATATGAAAAACATTAACAACATTTTCTTTAATCTTACGCTAGATAAGCGCAAATACACATTATTCGTGGACTTACATCAGATGTACATAGCGTTTGTACTAAATTAACTTCACCTCGTTGGTTTGAGCTTTAAATGAGTCCTCGTGCTTTAACAGATATTGACGCACGAAATTATCTAAATTAATACATTCATGAAAGTAAGTGGCAGTTTTGAGTTTGAAAAATTAAATTAAGAAAATAAAGTATAATTTTACCAAAACAATGTAAATTGAAATTAAGCTTAAGTTTATAAATGTA
The DNA here is from genome assembly GCF_026571515.1 of Ruditapes philippinarum. Lineage (NCBI taxonomy): Eukaryota > Metazoa > Mollusca > Bivalvia > Venerida > Veneridae > Ruditapes > Ruditapes philippinarum. The sequence goes on along the minus strand of NW_026866230.1, from coordinate 169,129 downwards.
ACTTACAACTCTAAATTCTCATACACGACACGCAATTCTGTGGGTTTACGATTATCTGTAAAATGCCAAAATATTTATTATAATAATCGTGAAAAAGAAAACAATCTGTTTCACTTGGTTGTGTCTCTTTTCTATCCTCTAAACAATGTTTACCTTCCACAATATATGTTTACTTTTAGATTCAGTACTTAAGTTATTTTTTACAATACTCTTTAGACATTTGGCACATTTTGCAAGTTTTATTTTCCAGCATCATATACTTCATCATATAATGTATTAGACAATTATGCAATAATCAGAAGCTGGGGTCATCTGCCTTAAAAATATCACTAGAGCAAACTTTGAAGATAACAAAACGCTGCAACAGACCGAATAGTGCTTTGTGCAGCTACCTGATGAAAGAAGCTTGACATACGTACATAATTTACATGCTTGGCATCACAGCTAGATGTTTTTTATCTTTATTTTTTTCCACGTTTGAATGTACTTAAAAAATACATAACGAGCTATTTTGATCATGTTCAGTAGATAAAAATGGGCTCCAAAGTGTTTTACAATTTGCCATGGTAATCTTACCTCTATTATTGGATTAATTTTACACTAATTGGGTTAAAAACGATTTTGGAACCTAAGATCAAATAAGCACCTGACACTGGTTGGATTTCAACTGCAGCACTTAAGGCAGTTGCTGCAACAATCGCCAAGCTCCTATATGAGCCCCTTAATGACATATAGGAACATGAGGAGGTATCAATAGAATGGCAACGGAGGGACAGCTATGGTAAAGGATACATCTGTTAGGGAGAAACGAGTCATACCGTAAACATTTGCCAAGCCAAGCAGAAGGAAGACTGTATTACATTGATTGATTCACCCCTATTGTCTGAAGGATGGTATACGCGTTGAGATATCAGAATTGCAGCAACCCTCGTGATCGAAAGAGGCGACTTAATAAGTTCGAATTATTGAAATATATGCATTTCTTAGCTACAGCAGTTGTTGTGGTTTTGACGCCTGGTGCTGCTTAACGTTTAGTGAAATCCGCAGATAACCAAAATCATTGTTCCTGTTTTTGGCGCCATATTGCCCAACCAACCAACCAAACAAACAAACAAACAAAAAATGAATCAACGATCTATCAAAATTCGAGTTCATTTGATTTTGCCAATGTTTTTTTTATTTACGATACACACACATTTTATTTTTGGGGACCATACAACGTTTGAAAACAAATATTGCGAACGTGTCCTGTTAATGGTTTCATGATCGCCGACGTATAAACACATTTGTAAATGTTCAATACTCATAATTTCACCATTGTCATGTTTCTTTGTATGGACTTTAACTTTCACTAACCATCAATTAATTCGCTCAATAAAACATAGCCTGCAACTCACCCTTTTAGTTATGTCGTTTATGGCGTTCCTGTGGCAGCCGTATTTTTTCTATTTTAGAAGTGAAGAATATAAATGCTGATGGTCACTATTCAATGCAATAAAGAAGTCATGACATATCCAATACAGTAAGAAACGCCAAAAAACAAGGTATGTGTACTACCACTACTCACAAATCACTCAATACCAAGAAGACCAACCTCAGGTTTTGTTTCAGTAAGACGTTCAGTAAGATAGCAACGTTATGACCTTATTTAATCTTGACGAGCAAAATTATATTTTCATACCAAATAGATCCAAAGTATCTTTAAAAATGAAGACAGATATGTATAGTGAAATAGCCAGGAATAAACAAAATATTCTGTTTTAAACTGATTGTTTGACTAGTTATATGTCTGTTCATTCCAAGATATAGTCGAGCAAACTCTCTGATATTGTGATATTTTAATTTCTTCAGTCAGATTGGGATAAAATATTGAATTCTCAAATGCTGAAGTATCTTCTGCCTTAATTATACAAACATTATCAAAATCAAAATTTCAACATTTCAGAAATGTTTGATTGTAAGTGTCATGGTTTTGGAAACAATTTTTGCTTTACCAGAAAAGTATTTCCAGATATGCATACGGATTTACAAAATTGATTGTTACAAAATGCTAATACAATTATTCTCTCAACAAAGACCATTTATTTTTGTAAAGCAAATCAATAGTGGTCAAAAATTTACAAACCTATTTGTGTATACATTTCTACCTCATTCGATGTGTCTTGTCTTGCCAAAGACTCATATCCGGCCTGTAAGTCAGTATCTACAAAATAGAAGATTTAGTAGCATACAAATATGGCATACGTCTAGAAATAGAACTTGAGTTACACAACGTCAATAATGTGTTCACAAATTGAGTATATTATCATTATCACAGTGATTTCCACTCTGTGATCTCATGGAAGAAAGTCGATGATAATAACTTATGCAAAACAAGAATTTCAGCTTCAGACAATATACGCTTCCCAAATCTGAACAATTATCAATCAAATCAAATGACTTTCAGTCAATAAATTTAATCCCGAATTTAAAAACATCTGTAAAGGAAATGATTATATTCAAAGGTTTAACATAAATTTTAAAGTATAATAAAGGGAGAGAATCGCGATAGTCGCGATAGCAGAAGACTAAATCAAATGCATTTTATCAATAGTGTTTTCAATTTTATTTTTTGTTATAAAATTAACTTATGTGCTAGAATAGTTGTTAACATTTTAGCATTCCTGCGACCTTAAATTTATCAGATTTCCATATGAATTTACTTTCTTAAAAAATATCAACCAAATGAGTGGTTAATGATGTATGAAAATGATGAGTCTATTTCAATTCCTATATGAACTTGTATAAGGTAAGACAAAATGAATGACCAAATAAGTGTTATTTCAAGTCAAGCAAATTTCTTTGATTAGGCTACTGCCACATTAATTTACTTTGACAATGTCACATAATCTGAGAATGAAACTGAAAAATAAGAGATAACGATTTAAAAAGAAAAATGAAATAAATAACAGATAGTTATATGACAATTACGTTTACTACATTGAAAGCAAAAGCAAGCAAACAAAATTATCGATCTTGAAGTGCAATGGCCAATACGAAGACAATGGCATTATCACTAGAATAGGCCTTATTAAAGTTTTTAAGATTTAGTTCAGAAAAATATATCAAAATAAATTTGAAGCCTAAAGCACATCTGACACATTGTATCTGAATAAAACGACAGTTATATTAATTCTGTAAGCCGAAATGCATGCACTGCCATCGTTACATTTGTGGAGACAAATACAGAAGAATTCAAATCTTTTAAATGTAAGCGTGAAAACTTAGAGATATAAATGTTCATGATAAAAATGTACATTCCTAAGAAGCCTATAATGAGCTTGCTTATTCGAATTGTCGCATACTTATAGAAATATAAACAAATATATAAAGCTTTAAGTAACGGAGAAAAATCAGTGCAATGTAATGGATGTCATTTTTGACGTCAACGTTTAATGTTTAGATATGTTCCGTTATAAAATATTTAATTCAAAATTGACAAATTCCTATTTTAACACACCTCCATAATAAAAGGAAATGTGCACGAGATAGTGCTAACACTAAATATATTTTACAAGAATATGATATCATGACCTTATTAAGTTGAAGAGAAATTGTTAAAATTGTGTTATCTGTCTTTTCCTTTGTAAAACAATTGAATAGCCATTATATTTTCATATACTTGGTGTTAGATTAACGAGTTCAATGCTCAGGAGACTTGATTTTAGAACATATTACTTGACACACTATGTCAAATGCAAGGTGTATTACTTTCATAAAGAACATATTGTAATTCATTTATGAATTTGGCAGATCCTTTGGTTATGTTTTCATCATAAGGTACATTGTAACGCTTCAACATTTATGACATACATATTGTTACAGTTATGCTTTAATAAAACACATATCGTAATGCTATCATAAAACACAAAATGTAATGCCTTCTTAAAGGTAAAAACAGCTTCACAATAACTGCTTGTTTTTATTTTCTTACCGTCGTTTCTGCTTCCATTATACCTTAAAAAGAGTATCAAAAATACAATTGTCGGGATATTTACCATTTTGTGATAGTATTACAAATATTATTTAATGTAAAACTATATATAAGCACAAGTCAATATAAACCTGTTCTACACTATTCATGGACATTTAAGAACGCTTATTTCATATATTTTTTGACATTCAGAATATTCCGTAATGGTTTGGCCAAAACTCGTCTGTACATCGTAAAACACATTAAAAAACAATATTCCAGTATTAGTCAACATTAAGGCAAGATTATAGCAACAAACATTTGAATTTCTTCAGAAGTTTTTGTATCGTCAATCTTTAAATGTTGGTATAGTGCACATGTATGAAGATTTCAGTAACAAATTACTAACATTTTTAGATTTCGAAAACAATAATTATTGTACCTGTAAGATATATCTTTTTTCTAGATACCGTAGTTCTAACAAATTTTGAAGATGAGTGATACGAATGTCACATTTTATATCATGAATGAATAGCATATGTTATGTCATGAATGAATATCACATTTTATGTCCTGAATGAATATAACATTTTATGTGATGAATGAATATCACATTTTATGTCATAAATGATTCTATTGAATGAAAGTTTAATACGTATCAGATACCTTTCACGGACATGCCGTAATAGAAAAGAGCAAGAAACTCGAGGTTAGCGTTTTACAATAATAACTAACACTGACCATTTCTACAACACTATTGTTATAAAATATTTACATAACATCTGAATAAGGACATACTCATTGTCAACCCCGTCTGTTCTGGTCACCAACAATGCACCTTTTCTTCTTTTATAAACCATAATGAAAGATATGACAGAGGTCAGAACCGCAGTTATAGGAATACCTATAGCCAGACCCAAAACATAGCTGTGAACCATAGCTTTTCTTGATTCTGAATAAAACAAAATGTATAAATTTTGATAGAAAACAAGCAAAAATTAGGAAGATAATATTTGTTTTCAACCGATCACCGATATGTTCGCTCAAGATAAAATACTTTCATTTATTTGTCAATGGTTAAAATTAATATAATTATTCGACAAATTTTAGACAATGTTAAATAAACTCATACAATAGGGAGAGAGCTCCACAATTATTGTTTTGTCTTTAAATATAACCATAACCTGTGGTTAACAGACAATACCTTTTACAATAAGTGATATACTTTTTGATGCTATCCCACCTATACCATTGTGTGCCGTGCAGGTGTATGTACCGGAATAGTCTGTCGAGACGCTTGTTAAATTGATATCGAGTAGTTTTGTTTCGTAAACCACTTAAAGAGAAAATGATAATACTTCATATATCACTTTGGACACCTTTTAATCTAGCATATGAGAAAGACATAATTTACCAGTAAATGTTGAATTTCTCGTAGTTTGCAAAGGTATCTTAAAATGATTCATATCATTAGGGTTTGACATACAGACAAACATATAACGTGTACAATATAACAACTAGTAAAGTAACTAAAATCAAGGAAACAGTGTTTTTTTTAGATAGTTCTGATTGACTACATAAAGTGTAGCATATTGTCAATGATTTGCAGATTTCTGTATTATACTCGCCTTGAATTAAACCAGACTGATTGTACCAAGATATTGTTGACGGTGGATTACTTTCCACGTGGCAAGTCAAGTGAACGTCATCACCGACGAATATATCTTTGTTTTCTTGCCAAGATATGTTAACTATTGGTGAATCTATAAACAATTCAGTTTATAGCAAAATAACATATTTAAACACGAAATGCTAATATGCAATAATTTGAAAACATCTGCAAATTTTGCTAATATTAATGGCACAACAAATTTGAAAAGGACATCGATCGAACCAGGAGTACTTAGCTCATCAACTTTTCAAACATAACTGATACAATCCGGCGATTATTCGCTTGGACATCGCGTGATACTTTTTCCTGTTCAACGTCTCAGTTCTTAGACTCTTAAACAGCTTTGATACATTTCATGGTGATATATGTAATTTAGGCAAATATTATATGAAATCAAAAACCCATATACAGTACGTAGAATATAAAAAAACGTTAAAGAATCTGAATAAATCTCAATCAAAATAGTCTAATAATCATTTCGGTTTGAGGTCATAAACACCTGAACAACATTTTGAAATCAAAATTACGATTTAAGTGTCTTTGTATTATGAAACAAATCTGGTCTCTTGGAATTAGCACGACATTGTTTCCAAGTATTCTTTTTTTAAGGTTTGCGACACCTAATTGATCGTTATTTCAATGTTATCTAATTGTCGTGGAATTATCTGTATAGCTAAAAATTGAATTTCTTGTTAGATTGATATGATTTTTTTGCAATATTAACTGTAAATTTTGAAATCGATGATTTTCACTGTTCGGGAATTAAATTGATCGTTAGTATTACTGACTTAAATATCAAAACCACCAACAGTGAAACAGATATAAAAAAACAAGAATAGCAAATAATGAAATACAATGCACATGTAATATTCAGCTTGTATATGTGTTCTAAATTAATTTTTATGTTCGTCGGCAGCAGCGATAAATGAAAGTTATCATCCCCGTTCTTAAGAAATTCAACAATACGAAGAAGTCAAAGTAGGACAAATAATCAAAAATACATATTAAGCAGATGTTTTCTTAGAACGGTTATAAGTAAACATTTCATGTGACATTACTTTGGTGCATTTTTATGACACCATTTTAAAGATATCACGTGTGGACAACGAAAACCAATAAGTAGAATATTAAAAATATATAATAAGATACAATGATGTCTTTCTATCACAAAATGCAATGGCATCAATAAATTCTCTTTTTATCATCTATGTATTGTATATAACTGAAAACAGTGGTACTCACTGTTCAAATTGACCTCATGAAACATGTGTATTTTATGTTCTTAAACCTGTCAGTATTATCACAACGTCTTAACTATTTATATGATCTACCTTAAATCGTTTATTAAACACCTAAATTGTTTTCTATTTTGTTTACAAACATATTCTCAATTCTTAAATTTAATCATTTTATCTTTATTTCGGGTTAAATCAGAGACAAACTTACACAAAATATTGACTTTCTTTTCTCCACATATTCCATTACCAACAGAACTGCAGCACAGTACCTTTACCTGATTATGGAGGCGGGTAAAATTTTTAGTTATCGACGTGGTTATAGTATACATGTTTCCAGGCCCTCTTTTATTTGTCTTCATCGTGCCAGGTTCATTTTGACCATCTATATACAAATTCGATTTTAGTGGTGGTCTGCCATTAATTGCAATACATTGAACTTCACATTTCGTTCCTTCTATTATCTCGTTGAAACTGATTTCAATCTTTTCTGGGGTAACTGAAATATTAAAGTACACATACTATTTCAGTATAACTAGTATGTAAAACTTAATTTAATGTATATAACTCAATTATCTCTTACATTATAACGATAACAATTTTATTGGACCAATGAAAAGTTATGCATATCAAAATGGTAGAGAAACAACCTATTTTACTATCATGTATTAACCTGGTATAGGAGTTCGTAGAACAAAAATACACTCGTAAGTGCTAGCGTAATTAAATTATCTTTTACAAGCATATGAGCCGTGACATAACATTTCCAACATATGGGTCAAATTTGACATTTTTTATTTTTTAAAGATTGTCAAAATCCAATCTTTTCTAAATCATTGTCTCTTAGTTATATACTCTTATTATTTAGTGTCCATTAAATTAAATAATGATACCATATTGCTGTAATATCTTCCTTATTCTGTTCGCATAAAAGTGTTAATTCTGGTTAATATAGTGTACATCAGTCCCTACATGATACTTTATATATGGATAAAGAGAAATACTTGAAAAACATCCTGACAGTGGAAATAAAATAACAATCGAAAGAATAAATGTGATTATTGTTTAATTACTTAAAATAAGTTAGCCCTGAAAGTGTTCTTCATTGCAAGGACAATATATCAAGTGTCAAGATGAAATAAGATTTGTCAACTCATAAATTTCTTTGAAATTCTCTTCTCATCGAACCTGCCGATGGGCGAGTCCCCTTAAGACGGATATTTTGATCTGAACCGCAACATATGACAGCTATTAATCCTATTATTAATCTCAAATAACAACCCAAACTGTTGACAAAATAAAATTTACGCTTAATATCTTATCGTTAAGCATCAGTAATTTCTGAAACGGTAGCTTAGTGGGCTTTGGATTAGAGAGGTAATCGATACTTAATTTATTAAACATATTTCATACAATATCTCCTTTTTTATTATCATTTTAAAAATACGATAAAGATTAAAACAACGTTAAATCAAAATTAACAGGTTTTACCATAAAAGCAGAATACAAAACCTTTATCTTATCAAATCGTTCATCGCAATTGTAAATTATTCGCTGTAAAGCCAAATGTATGGTCGAACAATAAAATTCAAATTATGTGTACTTCAGACATGAAATATGTTAACATTGTGTAAATACATGTCTACGGGATTAAACCGAATTAATAGGCAAAAACGACGAGGCCAAAAACAAACCAAGCATACCTGACTGTGATGCGTTTTTTATCTTAAACAAATAAAGAGATATTTGAATGTACAAGTATATCTCTATCGATGTTTACCATGTTCAAGTATTTCTATCGATATTTACCACATTTTGTTCACTGACGATATTAGCAGTTTGCAATTGACATTTTACATCCATTTAACTCTTATGCTGTCGAATATCTAAAAAATGATAGATCAGATTATTTTTCGCTGAAAACTACACAGTGATGATTGGAAAAGCGTGCGTCATATCATTAAAGAATATTTGCGTGCGTCATTTTTGACGTCGCGTTTCTACGATTACGTCATTTGACCACTATGTTGGAAATGTCATGTCACGGCTCATATTGTTTTAATTGTTTCGTTTATCAGAAAAGGCTAACATTTACTGGTTGCATCGGGAAACATTATTGTCTTTATCGTTAAATGAATCCATAACTGATTTTTAACATATTATTCAAATCATATACTCGGTCAATTTCTTAAAAAATATTGACTAGATCTAATGTATCCATATATATCCGCATGTAGTGTTATATAATATACAGCTTTGATACAGATAGAGCTGAAAGTTGTTTTTTTTTGTACGTTTATGCAAATGAGATGTCAATACTGTAATGACTGCTGCCTTTATTATATAAACAATTTTACGAATTTATTGATTACATACCTGAAACATAAGCCATTACAGATGCCGACGAAAATTCTGAAGGACCTTGATTTTTCACCATACATTTAAATATTGTGTCAATATCTGATCTAGTTGGCACAAAACTGTATTTTACATAAGTATAGGTCACATTAAATCTGTCTTCGTGAGTGTGTATTGCATTCTTAAGCATCAGGTCATTCTTCGACATGAAAACTTCTTCTGATGATCGAGCACCTTTAACGGAACATTCTACCATTACGGCTTCATTAAGAGAGGCCAATATACATCTTTTAAGTTTGCAGTAAGATTTGCGTTCAACGTTGGAAAATACTGGTACTGGTAGAACTGAAATATTTAAATCAACCTCTTTTACTTGTATATGTGAACATCAATAATGTTCATTATATTGGTAAAAAAAATATGACAGAACATAAATACAATAATGTTAGATATGTATGGGGAATATAATCTTACCGCATAGTTTACAAAGAAATTATTATGTTTGCCAGTTTTGCAATTAAATATGAAACGGAACATCAATTTACAAAATTCTGCAAAATGGCCTAATTGTATTACATGTAAATGTCTGAAACAATCATTATTTTCTAAACCCTCTTGATTTTCGAAAGAAATACTTTTGATTTACAAAAGTACAGAAAGTTTTAATATTTCAAATTGAGCAATACAACATTAAGTAATTTCAACCAAAACATAAACAAACTTGTGTGTAACACCATTTTCCTTGATTTAAATGACATAGTGTTTCCAAAATGACTGACCTATGGTCTACGTCTGGCACATTAGATATGACTTTGATTGAGTATGTTTTTGTTTCAGCAGAAAGTACCTAAATGTTACAGCTTATGATTGCTTTTATACCATTATTTTATTGTTTGTTTTCCTTCTTTTTTCAAAGCGGCAAGTACCATGAACTAAGATTAGAACAGTATATTATTATCACCATTATCTTTTATGTATATATGCAGTTTCTTTAGGAGGGGGTGGAGTTTATGAAAAATTCACTTTAACGATTTATCTTTAGAATAATGTTAAAGCAATATAAGATAGTTACCAATATTCAAATAAACTGAATTTGACACTGTGTTACCGCAATTTACTCTGTATTCACCTCTATCGCTTAAATCTGTCTTTAAAATATCAAGGGTATGCATCCGTTTCTCTTCAGTCTCTGCTATCTCATACTTCCCACCAGCCAGTTGATTAAAGGATGAAACCAATTTCTTTTCCCAGATCACGTTTTTGCCAGAAGCAACAAAGAATTGAAAAGCAACTTGGTCTCCGTCTGTGATGTTTGATTTTGTGATCCAAAGCTCGCCACATTTATCAATGCAACCTTAATGAAACAATGATGACTAAATTAAACGAAAATTAATATGAAATTAGGCAAAGCCTATGAACAGGGAAGTCGGTTGAGAAGAATCGTTGATTTTTTTTAAGATGTCATCCAGTATTATATGCACTGCTTCCGTTTTCACTTGGAACATCTGGAGAATTATTACTAATTATAAGCCAATCAGTTGCGATATTTCCGTTATTGGAATATCCAGCCTATTATCTGGAGTTACATTGAAAATGACGGCGCCCAACTAGAAATGACATTGAAAATTTCACTGATAGGTATAGAAATATACATATTTTTAATGTTTTATTTGGTTTCCATTTAATTATGCATGTGTGCTATACCCTAGGTCCCGAAATTTGACTTCTCCGTGTAAAATAAAATGGTGACCAATTTAGCATACATGTAAATATAATTATGTTTTAGATTATCTATCTTAATGATAAATTAATTGTTAATTCCTTTATCCCAACTACACGATTTATCCCAACTTGTCATTTACATTTATTAAAGCCTCTTAATAATATTATAAAAGAGGTAAATATAGAAGAATTTAAAACGTTTGAATACAAAGTGTAAATATTGTACACATCTCCAGATTGTGCAGTGGATATGCTAGCTAAATACTCTTCAATGTTTCGTACCGCATGTGTTGTCTTTCAGTTGATGTGAAAGAATTTTTTATTTTCATGATATGTTTAATTTAAACTATCAATCCTTATACCATGCGGGAATCGTTTAATATCTCAAAAGAAAATTGTTATACAGTAGCAAAAGTTCAAAAGCAAAGGAATGAAACCATTCGATAACTTAATGTCGAACTAGCTTACAGAATTGTGATGACCATATCACAATGCCCCCTCAAACAGTTCATATAAGATGACATATTGCGAATTTTCTACAATGATATCTCAATTTTCGCTTAATATTCGTTTTCATAACCCTATCTTTTATTACACAAAATGGAGTGATGTAATATGTGACGTGGTAACAATCTCACTCTGCTTTAATGAAAATGTTATCATTGATTCAACTTATACCTCCTTCTGAAGAGTTTCCAATTACAGTTAGACGTGAACGACCGATGAATCTTTCACCATTAAAAATCAAATATTCTCCACTGTCTGTTGAATTAATCGCTGATATAAATAAGATGAACTTGTCACCATGTTTTAATTCAAAGTATTTGGTTGTATCATAGTATTGTATTTTCTTGTGTTCATAAATTGTTTCTACCGTTGCTGTATCTATATGTTCTCTGACCCATCTGCGTTCTTTGCCGCTCTGGTTTGGTGTGTAAATTAGGCGTGCTGTATGGCATTCCATTACCCTTTCTGGTTCGAACTTTATGGTCCCAAATTTCATTAAATCTGAAATTGAATATAATGTCCATGTAAGATAAACATTAAATGAGGTCTACATGAATAGAAATTCTTTTTGAAATACCACTAAATTAATATGACTACAGTCTTGCAATGGCCTACAAATTTAAAGCAATACCAATCTTTTGAAAACGGCATATAAGATATAAAATCTGTACTAAAATATTAGTTTGATTTTGGGAAATTTTATTATTACCTCATTTCATATGCATAATCATGCATTAAGTTACAAGATTTTTACCAAGATTTAATTTAATTTTATGATTAGGAAGGAATTTGATACAAGAGTAAAGTTGATATTTAAAGTTCCTGTAACTCAATTTATTATTCTTTATGGTATATTTTTCGATTAAAAATCATGACATTACTATTATAGTTAAAAGTTACACCGCAATTATGAGTATAAACTTGAATTACTTTTGTATGCGCAGCGTTCGCTAAGTTGTTGCACGCCTTACACGTGCGTCTTTTTCCCGCGCTTCATCGAAACAGGCACATGTTGAATATGTATAAGGTCGCACGTTCTGTTTTGTTTTGTAATTCTTATAGCCTATTCATATAACAAAAACAATTATTGACTAGCGTGTCATTGAATATGATGTGATATTCACCAGCAGAAAGTTATATTGACCTCGGCTAACGCCTCAGTCAATATGTCATCTGCCGGTGAATATCACATCATATTCAATATTTCATTAGTGAATTGTATTGTTTATTGCATCAACGGAATTGAAAATCTAACCATTTAAAAACATTAAAAAATTAGATGTTTGTTTTTTGCGACATTTTATGACTGTTCAACTCCTTCAACACATGCCTTGGTACATGATGTTTACAGATATCATTTTTGCAAGTGATTTAATTCAATAAAAATGCCGATCATTTTTAACAAAGAAATTTATAAGTTGGTCTCATAGCCTATCAAATAATATTAATACAAGTGTACAAGATGTGCCCACTACTACTGAAGAGGCTATGGAGACTCCTCAAGGTGGTTTGGAGAAAAGGGAAAGTACTAGAAGCCTGGAAGGAAGCAGAGGGAATATTCACGCCCAAGGAAAGGAACTCCAAGACAGTCAATCAGTTCCGGACCATCTCGCTACTAAATGTCGAGGGGAAGATATTCTTCGCTATCCTGTCCAGAAGACTTACCTCTTTCCTGACGACCAACGCGTACATCGACACTTCAGTCCAGAAGGGTGGAGTACCTGGTTTCTCCGGTTGTGTAGAGCACACCAGCGCTATCACCCAACTAATTCAAGAGGCGAAGACGGAGAAGAAAGACTTGACAGTAGTTTGGCTCGATCTTGCCAACGCATACGGATCTATTCCCCATCAGCTGATCTACACAGCCCTCCAGCACTACCACGTCGACAACCATGTCCAGAAAATCATCACCAGCAACCTTGACGGCATCAAGCTTCGGTTTTCTGTTGGCGACCAGCTGACGAAGTGGCAGAAGTTGGAGAAAGGTATAGTCACCGGCTGTTCTGTTTCTGTGGTACTCTTCGTCATGGGGATGAATCTGCTCATCAATGCTGCCATTAGAGAGACCCGCGGACCAAAGACAGATTCAGGTATCTACCTCCCATCAAGCCGAGGTTTTATGGATGGCCTCATGTTGACGACACCAACACACGTCCAGGCTAGATGGATGTTGACAGTACTGACAGACGTCGCGTCATGGGCCCGAATGAAATTCAAGGCCGTAGAGTCCAGGTCCCTCATTATCAAGAAAGGCAAGACGACAGACAGATTCGTGCTCCGAGTACAGAACGAGGAGATCCCATCCATCACGAAGCACCCAATCAAGTGCCTTGGGAAGTGGTTTGATGCCAGCCTAGTAGACAAGGACAACGTCAAGAAGCTAGAGAACCAGGTAGAAGACGGGCTGAAGAAGATAGACCGGAGCAACCTACCTGGGACGTTCAAGGCCTGGCTGTACCAGCATGCCTTACTACCAAGGCTGATCTGGCCAATGATGCTGTACGAGGTACCCAGCTCAACAATAGAAGCCTTAGAGAGAATCACCAGCCGACATCTTTGCAAGTGGCTTGGAATCCCACCCAGTGTTGGACTGTATGGGAAAACCAACAAACTGCAACTCCCACTATTTTCACTGGTAGAAGAATTCAAGACGGCGAAGAAAAGACTGGTGCTTACCCTAAGAGACTCCCCAGATGAGCAGATCCGGGAAGCAGGGATCGTTACCCGTACTGGTAGTAAGTGGTCAGCGACAGAGACTGTCAGCCAGGCGGAGAGCTCTCTCATGCACAAGGACATCGTCGGTGTAACGGCTGTCGGACGACAAGGTATTGGTGCAACCAAAACACTCCTATGGAGTCAAGCCAACCAGACTGAGAGGCGAGCCCTGATACAGTCAGAAGTACGGAAGGAAGAGCAAAACAAGAGACAGGCCAGAGAGGTAGAGATGGGTGCGCAGGGTGCATGGACAACGTGGGAAACCATGGAAAGGAAGCTGACCTGGGAAGACATCTGGAAGTATGAACCACTTCGTCTATCCTTCCTCCTCAGGTCAGTTCATGACCTCCTGCCATCTCCAGCTAACCTCTGCCGATGGGGACTAATCACAGACCCAACATGCAGTCTGAGCAAGAAACCAGGCACTCTGGAACATGTTTTATCTTCCTGCTCCACAGCACTGACGCAGGGCAGATATCGCTGGCGACACGACAACGTCCTCAGAGAGGTTGCCGATTGGCTGGAAGGGGAGAAGAAGAAGCCAAGCAGAAGTAACTCACAGGCAGGCCACATCAACTTTGTGAGACCGGGTGAAACTGCGAAGACAGAAGCTTCACAGAAGAAATCGATCCTTGACGGCGCTACAGGATGGAATATGTCAGTCGATCTAGGAATGAAGCCTGTGTTCCCGGGTATCGTCCAGACCAACTTGAGACCAGACATTGTACTGTGGTCCGAGACAGGGAAGAAGCTCGTTGTCATCGAGTTGACAGTACCTTGGGAGACGAGATGTGAAGAGGCCAATGAGAGGAAGAAGGCCAAGTACACTGAACTACTTGAGCAGTGCCGACACCGAGGTTGGCGGACTTGGCTATTCCCCATCGAAGTAGGCGCTAGAGGGTTCTGTGCGCAATCTGTATGTAGACTGATGACAGCTGTTGGCACCACTGGCAGAGACAGGCGCCGGGCAATCAAGAAGCTGAGCCAGGCTGCAGAGCGGGCGTCTAGCTGGCTGTGGCTACGACGCGAGGAGACAAGCTGGATGCGATCAACCTCCACACCGTAAGACGGTGGGCCCACCCGCCATTACAGATGTACTTGGATAAGGGCCGAAACATCTGGCGGGCACCAAGCTGACGATGGAGGAAGATCCGCAGTCGAAAACCATACCTCAGAAAGGTGCGTTTAAGACTGTATTATCCACATACCACTCAGTTTTATTTATGAGCATTTAAAAAAATATTTAATAGATAATAATACAAAAAATAGTAATTCACTTTAACAAGAAAGTCAATAAATTTTGCATCAGAATGACCCTCCAATGCCGAGTATTATGATAATTTATTATGTCTTATATCTAAAGCTTGTTAAAATTGTGTATGTTCTTGTTTCTGCTGTGGCCTCTTTTGCTTCTATTGTTAGTATTAATATATTATGCTACTACTACTACTACTACTACTACTACGACTACGACTACGACTACGACCACGACCACGACCACGACCTCTACCTCTACGACTACGACTACGACTACGACGACGACGACGACGACTACTACGCCTACTACTACTACTACTACTACTACTTCTACTACTACTACTACCACTACTACCACTACTACTACTACTACTACTACTACTACTACTACTACTACTACTACTACTACTACTACGACGACGACGACGACTACTACTACTACGACTACTACGACTACGACTTCGACTACGACTACTACGACTACTACTATACTACGACTACGACTACGACGACGACGACGACTACGACTACTACTACGACTACTACTACTACTACGACTACTACTACGACTACTTCTACGACTTCTTCTCTTACTACCCATCCTACTACTACTACTACTACTACTACTACTACTACTTCTTCTACTACTTCTACTACTACTACTTCTAATACCTCTACTACTACTTATCCTACTTCCAATCCTACTACTTCTACTTCTACTACTTCTACTACTACTTCTCCTACTTCCCATCCTACTACTTCTACTACTACTTCTACAACTACTACTTCTACTACTACTACTTCTACTACCTCTACTACTACTTCTCCTACTTCCAATCCCACTACTACTACTACCACTTCTACTACTACTACTTCTACTACTACTTCTCCTACTTCCCATCCTACTACTTCTACTACTACTTCTACAACTACTACTTCTACTACTTCTTCTCCTTCTTCCCATCCTGCCACTACTTCTACTACTTCTACTACTACTACTGCTACTACTACCATTTCCACCACCACCACCACTACTACCACTACTACTACTACTACCATTTCCACCACCACCACCACCATTACTACCACTTTTATTTTATTTTATCATTATCATTATAATTATGATGATAATGGTAATTAAAACTGTCATTATTATTGTTGGTGGTGGTGGTGTTCTTGTAGTTGTTGTTGTTGTTGTTAATGTTGTACCATTATTAATTTTTAATATTATTATTACTGTTATTGTTGTTGTTGCTATTGCTATTGTTGTTGTTGTTGTTATTTTTGTTGTTGTTGCTGTTTATTATCATTGAATTTGTTCTTCAGGAACATAAATTAGGGACGCACGTAATTACTAAGAGTATGATCTAAACGGATCGGAAATAGGTCATTAGTACAGAACTTAGTTATTAAGTATAAAAAATTTGATACTTGTCAAATGTTAGATATGCATTGTTCAAAGACAATAGCCAGGGAAGTTTTCTATAAAGATATAAGAGAGTCACTTATAATATGGAAAGAATAGGGTTTTTAATTTTCTACATTACTGAGCCACTTTTCAAATGGAAATAATTGGGGTTTTCATTTTCTTCTGCAAAACAATGCGCTGAAATTTATGATGAAAGTTATATTGTATTCAAGAAAATATTGTTTTTATTTGAATGTTATGATTATCATTATTTGTACTGGTATTATTTTTATTAAACGATATATTATTACCCGTTGGAGCCCTTTAAAAGGTTCAGCACAAAGACTGGGAATCTTTTAAAGTTACTAGTATCAATCTTGATTAACATCTCAAAGTTATAATGCAGCCTTTTCGCAAAAAAAGGTTTTATAAAAAAGAGAATAAAGGAAGAAGTAATTTAAAAGATTAGAATAAAATGAAATCATTAATGATATACATATACATGTACACTCGAAATACTTAATGGATTGCTAAAGGTCTTTCATTAAATATTTGAAACTAAATACCCGAATAAAAATGATTGTTTCACGAATGCAACCACGTGGATAAAATACTTTGTAGTATATCGTTTTAGATAAAAGTTTTATACAAATTTATTACAAATAAAAAACGAAAATGGAATTTGATTCAAAGCAACAATCACTGACTTACATATATGCTACAAAACTTCTTAATATTATGATAAATTTAAAACTACAAGTCCCTAGATCAAGTCAAATTGTAGAACAAAAAGAATAATAATTGAGAATAAAACGAGGGGTGTTTAAATATGAATGCAACTGGGTCAATTTTCAGAAGTGCTTAAAAAAGAGTACCGAAATAGATATCTCAATCCTTCAAAATACTTATCATCATTTAATATACAAGGTTTTAGTCTTTTATTCATATCCATTTTAATGATTGCTGATAAAATTTTAAAGTATACTGTTCAGACATTGGAAAAAAGCCGAACCTAGTTTGTCTCGTTTGATATTTTCTTCCAGCAAGGTGTTTATTAAGCCTCGGAAATAGGAAAAGGTCACAACTCACATAAAAATAGAAAATAATTTGTTAAAGTTAAGTTAGCCTTACATGTACATATACTTAAAGAAAATAATACATTTTATCGTAAAACCTTCTAGAAGTTTGATATTATTTGATTTTTCATACAATATTTGTTTATAATGAAATTCTTTTATGAAATAGTTTTTATTCTTGTTACAATATATAACCTCACTTAAAGACCCTTTAAACACAAAGAAATATGAAAAAAACATACATGTATTTAATATACGATTTTTAAACTTGTATTAGGCATTTGATACCTACAGGCCAGTGATCTCATTTTTAACTTATTCCAACTGATTTTAATATACGTGTACTAAAATCTTCTTTTTTGTTCTCTTTTACATTTTGTATAAGCTGAGATGAAATGTTTGTTAAGTAAAATAATCACATTATTTTTAAATAATCAACTAAACTGAGTGTTACTCACATGAGGGCCTTATCCCTATAATCATAAAGAAAACACATAAAGATGCGGCCATTAAATATTTCATTCTGATTTGTAAAGATGTTTTAAAAATAACGCACAAATACTGAATATTAACGAAGTCTATATCATATGTTTTTAAAATGATCGAAAATAAAATTAAGGACGTTAATGGTAATTATGAAAAGTATCTAGATATAAGCAAGAAATCGATTTCAATTAACATTATTTAAAACAACAAGGAGTCCATTGTCAAATTTGACCACACTTGAAATATGAATGGGTCTTTTTTTTAAACATTTTTGCTCTTAAAAATCATCTTGAAAATTTCGATATAAACGGAAATTAATTCTGCAAATTTTATTGTCTGATCTTTTTCCGCTTGTCTTTCAAAAAAGTATTCTGACATTATGTATGTATAACAATAGACAAACATTAAGTTGGTAGCATGTATATAAAACCATGTACTTAGACAATGTTTGCTATTATACTCCGACATTCATTCGTGATGTGCATGTCGCACGGAGTGCATAGGTCACACAATTGTCTTTCGTTGTTCAACGATGTGAAAAATTTGGTCTCTACGAAGACAGACAGCTTGAGAAGTCCTCCGTAGCGACTCAACAAAAGTCGATAGATGGCATAGTCAAGTATGTCTAATGAGATAGGAACTGGCTGTAACTAAATATCTGATATGACTGTTTTTAAACACACAAACCCTGTCGGTGAACGGCTAGCTCACCACCAAGAGTGATTTGTGTCCTTATATATGGGAAACATTACCTTATCTTAATTCTCCAACTTTAGTTTTTGCATATTCTATGCTCATTATCATTATTATGACATTCTACCAACGTCGTGACATTACCCCATCCCCCCCCCTTCGAGAAGTGTTGTCCCAAGACTTGGTCTGGAAATCATTGGGTACGTCAACTCAAGGCCGGCAGTTGACTACATCCCTCACACTGGCCACCAAATCTTACGTTGTAACGCACATAATTCATGTCAGTAAAAAGCTAGCTCACCACCAAGAGTGGTTTGTGTCCTTATATATGGGAAACATTCCCTTATGTTAATTCACCAACCTACACTTCATATCGCTCTGATCGAATGCATTTTGTCTTATAAATATATTTATACAAACAACCATTGAAACTCCTGAGAGGATGCCATTTCGAAGATTGTTCTCTAGTGCATATATTCAAAATTTAGTTCTGCTTATGTGGCCGAGCCGAAATTGAAAAGAATAATGAACTTACATCAATTTTTTCATAATGAAGAAGTGAAACCTTCGCTTGTCTCAAATCATGATATAAATGTTCTTTTTTTAATATTTTCCTGTCAAAGTCAGCATGCATTATAAGAAGGGGTGGTGGTAGTCGTAATCAAAAATTCATTTGAGAACCGTTTGTTAATAAAAAGCAAAAGAAATTTAAATCGATATTCGAGCGTTTTAAAATTAAGAAAATTATTATTTCATTGATATTTAAGTGAAAAATAAAGAATCAGACAGAAATAGAAATAATTAACTATGTGTGTTAAAAACTCAACCAAGATGCTTTTATGATTGAATTGACTGATGAGTGTAAGTAAGTGTAAAAAGTGTAATTGCCTATTCATACTTTGATATTATAACTTTTTTGAATATTCAAAACATACAACCTGATAAGTGAATATGACATTTGTGTTCAATTTCTTGATCAGAAATGAAATATCCTGTAAGAATATTTGTTTTATTACTTTTACTTACAGCGAAGATGAAACAAATAGGTTTTTTGTAAAAAGTTCATTTACGGCACTAAAAAGGACCGCCCAAAGAACGCATGCGGACAGTCGTTGTAGGTTGAACACCCTTCTTGTGAATCTTTGCAGCAATCCAAATTAAGAAATGACATATAAAGATATCATTTCCGAGTTCCAACATGGTTTTTTAAAACTATGAAATGTCAGATGGATAATTATGCTTATATGTACACAAAATGGCTAAACCAAGTTAAGAAAACAATCAATTTTGGGTTTCCAATGGTTTCTAAAATCATTTCAATAAGGCATCTTTCGATTTACGGTCATGTATTTATGAATTCTTATGATGACAAATTCAAACTTAAAGTATGGAAACGATTCGATACTTCAGAAGTAAAATTTGTGAAATATATAAATAATAAAGAACATACATGTATTAAGAGTCAATTAAGAAAAAAGTCAAACAAAACCAATTGTCTTTCGGCGTTATTGTATTAAACTATTTTTTCCCTAAATTTGTAAAGTAACAAAACCTTCTGCTACTGTGAGGGTGACGTTACATTTTTTATGTACACAAAAGTTTACAAAGTCAATAGGATGCCATACAAATTAAATTTTATCATGAGTTCGAGCCTCACAAGATGTCTAACCTTTTTTCTTTCCCTAATTTTTTTTCCCCATTTTTACAAAAGATGCAAAGAATTGGCAGTTTTGTTATGATGTCGAATAATTTAGATATACTGGAAATAATGATTTTTTATCCTGTGTAGTGTGTAATATATAGTAGTCATAGTACTTTTGCAGTGCACAAGTTTTTCGTGCCAACTTAAATATAATTGAAAGAATTTATGTACATGTATGCATTCCGTATCAGGCTGCATCAACTTGCTAAATATAGCAACATTTAAAAACAAAAGTGAAATGAGAAGTTAATAGGCAATAACACAGCACTAATAATCTTTACAAGAAAATAAAGCATATTCTTACTCGATTGATAATTATACAGGTTTGTTTGGGACCGAACCCGACTGTCTTGCATTGATATTTAACTATTTACCAGACATCTTTACCTACTGTGTTACGCCGATAGTTGGTAAATTTGTCGATATTTTAATTTATATGGCAAGCCTGCTTGACTTAAGATATTAAACACAATACGATAACTGTTTATACCATTATAGTCGACTTCACCACCCCGTCACTAAATAGTTATCCTAAACGCACAGTATATAAGGAGCAACAGTTTTGAACTTTAAAGATAATACTTGTAATATTCAGTTAAAAGTCTCCTCGAATAAACTTGTAATTAAAATACAACTTTGAATTGAATGTCAAAATATCTCATTTACTTCAAAAGAACAAAATCATGTAAATAAAATAGGTTTTCTCAAACCACAATTTATGTTTAAATCGTAATCCTTTTCCAGACCTAATCCGTGTGCGTACAAGAGAATTGCAACAACTACAAAATTAGTTTACCTGATCCTTTTCTAATATGCGACTAATTCAAATCACAAGATGCGATCAATAATTAGGTTGCTGCTGTTGACTACGTTGTTTTGTTCTGTTGTTGTTGTTTTTTTGTTTTGTTTTTTTTTTGTTTTGTTTTTTTAATTTTTTCTAAAATTTTAATCTGGCTTAATCAGTTGCAGATCAGTTTAAGTTCAATTTGTTATTAAGTTGGCAAATATTTCTTTAAGTAACCTATAACATTGACGCTTTTATGTTTGAAATTTAGAGGACAATTGTTTGTTTTTGTGCAAGATAAAATAAAATAACTTTTTATACAAAACAAAGCCAAACAAAAAAGTTATGTTTTATTCTATGCTTAAATACAAGTTAAAATGAAACTTCCTCAATATGAACTTGAATATCAAATAATTTTCCCCACGGATCAATTCACTCACAAGCATTAATTAAAAAAAAGTTATTGATTTCATAATTTGATTAATCTAACTGTGGTTAATTAGTACTGAATTTTTGCCGATGTTTTTAAGACATGTATGTGAGTGCGTGTGTGCGTGCGTGTGCGTGCGTGTGTGTGTTGGTGTGTGTGTGTGTGTGTGCGTGCGTGTGCGTTCGAATATGTGCATGTGTATTAGTTTGTTGTTTCATAGTTATTAGTAGTTGTATTAGTATTATTTATTCCTGTACTTCTTCCGAGTGTAGCGAATAGTACTTAATGACCTTATAATGTCATGTCTAAAATATTGCCTAAACTAATAAACTAATAGTTGTTTTTTATGTTCCATCTCCTAATCACTTGTACTGTACTGAAAGATCATTTCAAACATTTCATTTGTAAAATCTATAACATGTTCGGATGCACGTATCTACGGACTAGTTGTGCTCAGGTAAGGTCTACATTTTCATTATAAAGTCGGCTAAACGTACATCTTCTTTTACCAAGCAATGCCTTGTGAAATGTGTGCCAAAATTTTGTTGATACTTTGTGAGATTACTAAAAAAGAGGTTCGGAATTCCATTGTTCGTGTTTGTGAAATTTTCGTATGTTTTTATCGCACACGTAGGAAGGAAACTGTACTCTTTATTTACACACGTGACGAATTCGTAAGAGTAAAATTACCTTTTGCTAGAACTTCCTTTCTATAGTAAGTGTACTTAACACATCTCTTAATTACAGAGTGATCGAAATTTAAATTTTGTTGTCCTTGCGCGGTTTCGAACCAAAATAGGGTAAGTGTTATTATAGCACGTGAAGCCTAATCACGCAGCCATAGAAGTCTCATGTAGATAAGCATTTATTTTTACTTTTTTAATATCTACAGTCATTGACTGTTTAAAATATACGTAGTAGGTAAAATTATTTTAATGGAAATGTGTTCGAGATATAACACCAAAAGAAAACATAATTTTACACATAATTTAAACCTGAGTGACATAGAATAAAAATCTTGTGAATTCGCAACAAAATATCGGCAATGTCATAGACATGCATATAAAATACAATAAACTCATCTGCATTGATTTGAAATTTATTTGTGGATGCCAAGTCAGAATTGATAGAAAAGAGAAAGGAGAGATAGAAAGAAAGATCATCATCATACATATAACATTATTTCAACATTGAAATTTAAATCGATGTTAAGAAACGCATTTTAATGAAGTTCTATATGTATATGTAAGAGTTCTTTATGTATATGTAAGAAAAAAAGGAATAAAACAGAGTTCATGTCCATCATCATAATTTTATAAGGTCGATATTTCGGCTTGAATCGTCTGTCCGGAGCGTTGTTCTATTACTGTTACAGGATATTAAGAAGGTATACAGCAAAACCCGGGTGTTTCGTCATTACAGTCGAACCCAGTTGGACAGGGTTGGGGAAGTGTTTGGCATTCGTTGATATCTGTTGACAAAAAAAGTTATTTTGAACTTTCATACTGTAGATTTTTATTTGCATGTTGTAAGAATACGATACCAAGAAACATTTAAAGCTAATACTAATTTGGGCGGAATCGCCCTCGATGTTTATAATAATGTAAAGCTATTTTGACGTAATTAGTAAAACATAAGATGATATGACAGATTGGTTAAAACGTATAGTTAAATAAAATAGTTAAATATCCTTGCCACATTAGACATGAGTATGTAGATGTTGCATTGTCCATTACCAGTTGTACATTAGTCTTGAAAATATTGTAGAAGAGTATGGAAAAAACTGTTATTTAAACTTAATGTGGTGACAGCAAAACTTGTTAGCAATCGCATTTTAACTTTGAACGGATAGCATAAAGCATACGCCTTATCTAATGTTTCATTCTAAAACTTTTTAGATTTTATGTTAGGAAACACAGTTATGACAATAAAAAAGGTAATATACTATTTCTTACTTTCGCAGTTGCCAGGTGATCCATCCCCAGAATATCCAGTGTTACATGTACAAGAGAAGCTTCCAACGCTATTCGCGCATGAAGCATTAGTGTCACAAGGTGAGGGTGAGGCATCGCATTCGTTGATGTCTGTAAATGTACAACATAGAATTTCCATATGATCCACACAAAACAGTTTTTCTTAAAATAGACTTCTGCTTTCTACAATAATAATAACTTGTAGGAATCCATAAAATAACATTTTTAAAAAGAATATATTGTCACAAGTTAATTTTCAAAATGATATTTAGGGCTAAAATTATAACATTATAACATACCCGATTTCTGAAATGCATTTGCTCTCATTTGGGATTGGGGCCTTCATTAAATATCTTAAGAAGTTCACTAAACCTCCCAGATTTCGTACAAGAACTTGCCAACTAGTGTCCAATAATTTGGTATTTCCTAATGTCAATTTTATTTAATTATCCGATAATATAGAACCACTGCAATGATATGTAAAGGTAAATCCGTTTCGTTTCATGCAAGTTCATTGTTCAAATGCATGAATATTTCTGTCCCTGCTTTCACAAGTTTAAGTTGATAATGACAGAAACTTGAAGGTCCATAAATGTTCTATACCTCATTAAGCCAAGGTCGAAACGTGATGTGATTTTATAGCATTAATAACAAGTTACCTACATACGAAACGCCATTACCCAAGTTCGTGGCTGAACTATAATATATCTCATTTATTTTTTTATTTTCAATTTAAAAAGAAAGTTTGACGTCAGTAAGACTAACGTATTGATCGACCACTACAATGATATGTAAAGTTTAATCCGTTTCGGTTCTAGCAAGTTCAGGGTTCAAATAAATGAAAAAATTCGTTCAATATTCAAATTATCTTTAACAAAAGCTAGGATTGTGCTAATAGTTCAAAGTATGTATGAGAGAATACTTAAAAGTTATGAAAAGGTCTCAAAGTACTTTTTACATAATCCACTGAAAACATGTTTTATTTAAAGAAATTTGAAATATTTCTGTTGCTACCTTCAAATAAGGATGAATTTGATAATAACTTCAAGGTAATCGTAAGTGTAATTTTTCAAAAAGAATTTATTATCATATGCCAATGCCAAACTTTACTTAGTGATTTAATCACGCCAAAGTTTACCCTTCTGAATTTTTTAAATTAATTTGCCATATCTTAAAATCCGCTCATTCCTTTCTTTTTTATTTCACTAAATAAGTTCAATGTGAATATAAAAATGATGGCCTACTAACATAATTATCAAAACCAAAGCAATACTGAACGGATATACAGGCTGGTTGTTGGCCGGTAAAAGAGGCAATGGCAAACCACTTTTTGTTATAGCAGGTTAGGGTAAATAAATACTTATACTGATAATTATATGATTTTGACAGACATTTACAAAGAGGTCCATTTAGGTCTGATCATACATCTAGTCATGGACTTTTAAGTGCGTAATTTAGAAAGGCCGAAATGTGTTGACAGTTTATAGCATCAATAATAACTTACCTACGCACGAAACGCCATCACCAGAGTATCCTGCGTTACAGGCGCACGTGAAGCTTCCTGCGATGTTTGTACATTGGGCGTCATCATCACAATTGTCCGTATTAGTGGTACATTCGTCAATATCTGAGTTGAATAAAAAACAATGATATTTTCACAGTATCTAAGGAAATTCAAATATTTCTGCAAAAATTTGCAGTTCGTGTGTACAATTGATTAAAACACTGAAATACCATATGCACGGACTCCTGCTATTTGGAAATATTTTACTCCACGTGTAACGTTTAAGCTTTCAACAATCCGAATTTCTTTGCTGAACTTTCATAGCTC
Source organism: Ruditapes philippinarum (assembly GCF_026571515.1). Classification (NCBI taxonomy): domain Eukaryota; kingdom Metazoa; phylum Mollusca; class Bivalvia; order Venerida; family Veneridae; genus Ruditapes; species Ruditapes philippinarum. Next base: position 143,328 of record NW_026866230.1, on the reverse strand, counting down.
TCAATTATTATTTTATTTTCAATTTTAAATTTTGAACAGAAATTTGAAGTAAGTGTGACTTCGGTATTGAACTGTTCAATAATATGTTAAGAATAATCCGTTTCGGTTCAAGCAAGTTCAGGGTTCGAATGAAGTACTTCATTCAATATGCAAATTATTTTTAACAAAAGCTAGGATTGCCTTGTTAATTCAGAATATGTACGAGAGAATACTTAAAATTTATGAAAAGGTCTCAACGTTCTTTTACATAATCCACGGAAAACAGTATTTTAATCAATTTTGAAATATTTCTGTTCCTTATACCTTCAAAATTGGTTGACTTTGATAAAAACTTGAAAATATTCTTAAGTGTAAATTTCCTAAAGAATGTATTATCACAAAACAATGCCAAAATTTTACTTAGTGATTAAATCACGACAATGTTTACCCTTCTGAATTTGTCAAATTAATTTGCCCTGCCTTGAAATCCGATAATTCCTTTCTTTTTCTTGACTAAAGAAGTTCAATGTGAATATACAAAACATGACCTACTATCATAATTATTAAAACCATAGCAATACTGAACGGATATACAGACTGGTTGTTGGCCGGTAAAGGTAGCAATGGCAAACCACTTTTTGTTATAGCAGGTTAGGGTAAATAAATATTTATACTGATAATTATAAGATTTTGACAGACATTTACAAAAAGGTCAATTTAGGTCATATTATACATCTAGTCACGGACTTTTAGGTGAGTAATTACGTCAAGGCCGAAATGTGTTGAGTGTTTATAGCATCAATAATAACTTACCGACGCACGAAACGCCATCACCAGAGTATCCTGCGTTACAGGCGCACGTGAAGCTTCCTACGGTGTTTGTACATTGGGCGTTACCATCACAATTGTCCGTATTAGTGGTACATTCGTCAACATCTGAGTTAAATAAAAAAGCAATGATATTTTCACAGTATCTAAGGAAAATCAAATATCTCCGCATTAATTTGCAGTTCGTATGTACAATTGATTAAAACACTGAAATACAATATGCACGGACTCTTGCTATTTGGAAATATTTTACTCCGCGTCTAACGTTTAAGCTTTCAACAATCCGAATTTTTTGGCTGAATTTTCATAGCTCTCATTTATTATTTTATTTTCAATTTAAATTTTGAACAGAAATTTGAAGTAAGTGTGACTTCAGTATTGAACTGTTCAATAATATGTTAAGGATAATCCGTTTCGGTTCAAGCAAGTTCAGGGTTCGAATGAAGTACTTCATTCAATATGCAAATTATTTTTAACAAAAGCTAGGATTGCCTTGTTAATTCAGAATATGTACGAGAGAATACTTAAAATTTATGAAAAGGTCTCAACGTTCTTTTACATAATCCACGAAAAAAAACGGTATTTTAATGAATTTTGAAATATTTCTGTTCCTTCTACCTTCAAAATAGATTGACTTTGATAAAAACTTGAAGATATTCTTAAGTGTAAATTTTCTAAAGAATGTATTATCACAAACCAATGCCAAAATTTCACTTAGTGATAAAATCACGACAATGTTTACCCTTCTGAATTTGTCAAATTAATTTGCCCTGCCTTGAAATCCGATAATTCCTTTCTTTTTCTTGACTAAAGAAGTTCAATGTGAATTTACAAAACATGACCTACTATCATAATTATTAAAACCATAGCAATACTGAACGGATATACAGGCTGGTTGTTTGCCGGTAAAGGTGGCAATGGCAAACCACTTTTTGTTATAGTAGGTTAGGGTAAATAGATATTTATACTGATAATTATTATATTTTGACAGATATTTGCAATGAAGTCCATTTGGGTCATATCATACATCTAGTCACAGACTTTTTGGTGCGTAATTTAGTCAAGGCCGAAATGTGTTGATAGTTTTATAGCAACAATAATAACTTACCTACGCACGAAACGCCATCACCAGAGTATCCTGCGTTACAGGCGCACGTGAAACTTCCTACGGTGTTTGTACATTGGGCGTTACCATCACAATTATCCGTATTAGTGGTACATTCGTTAATATCTGAGTTAAGTAAAAAAGCAATGATATTTTCACAGTATCTAAGGAAAATCAAATATTTCCGCATTAATTTGCAGTACGTGTGTACAATTGATATAGTCCGATTAAAGTAAAATTTAACGTCAAACAAATTGCAACACAAGCTTTTTTTACATTTTTAGTTTGTTATACACATCATATAAAACAGGTAAAAACCCTACAAAAATTTAACCATGGCAAACCAGTAAAATAAGCAATTCAAATTTTGCATTTGTTTCGAGTTTTTATATGGTTCTGCATGTACACCATACCCAGAGTATTATACTGTAACCGGTATCGAGGTAAACAAAAGTTATGAGGCCGTGCGATTTAAATGTATCAAAATTTACACATTTACTACTTAGAGTTGGATTTAGAAGCTGTTGTACAAAGTATGTAATACTATACATTTTCATATTATATTTACTTGTTTTTACATGTTTTAGCCTTGTACATGCCCCAAATCAAATACAATGAATGAATTGTAATGGGTTTTCGCGTGTATATAAATCAGTGTTTGTCGTTTAAAAACAGTAAAGATTTTTGCAGTTTTCATGAGATAAAAATAATCATTAGGATATATATTAACATTCCTTTTGATAATAAGATGTTTATGAAGTAGGAAAAATAAAAATAAACAAATGTAAGTTTATCCTGGGTAGCTTCAAAATGTAACTAGGGAAGCGTGTTTGGGTAAATAATGCTCGAAATCTTGAATAAATTGTTATTGATTTTAATATCAAAAATGCATGATATTTATTAACATATCATTAGTTTTTGATAAAAAAAATGTCATTGTGCATGATAGCTACTATGTTTTCATTTTAATAACATTTGGAAGATAAGAATTGAAAGGTAATACTGAGCTTGATACGAGTATATTATCTTTTTTACCTACTAGTGATATATCAGATTTCAGGGGAGTCTAAACAGATGCAGAATTTGCAATGATTATGTAAATTCAAAATTGTGATTCCACTAAGGGAGAAAACTTATTTTACAGTCACAGTAAGCAGTTCAAATTGTTGTTCAGCTCCATGGTTTAACCAGAGACATAGATAAAATGCTATCTGTGTCTCTGGTTTAACTAAATTGTGCTACGAATATTGATGAGGAGCTATATTCGGAGTTAACTGCTGCTTTGCCAGTGGTAATAGATCCCTATTTTTAGTGTTAAATTCGTTGTACAATTTGACAAACACATGAGATAAGATAGTTTCAATACAAACGTAATGAATCACAGATGTCTGTGCTAATGTGGATATCTTTATGTCAATCTATACCGTCTGTCTTTCTGTTTAAAAATATCTGCCTTCCTGTTCGTCTGGCTCTCAGTTTTTTGTCTTGCTGGGTTATATGGGGGCTGCGTTCATTGAACGCCGCCTCTCCTTGTTGATCTTGTTTATCATATTTTACCAAAGAATAAAATTTGATAGTTGTAAAACTTGATTCTGAGATACTGTAAACATCTGCTTATCTTTAATAGGGTTTGGCTATCTGTTTGCTTTCCTTACCTTATGCTGTTCGTCCTATATTTATTAAAACTACAGAATATAGTCTGTGAATCATATTGAAAGTATTGGCGTAAAGGAACAGATAACTCATTTATATGAAGTGATTGATAAAAAATTCGGGTGCTTTTTTTGATAAGCCACTAATGAAAGCCCTGCCATACCTAAAATCATGTGACCACAGGCCTCCTTTTATTTAATTCTGTTCCTCTCGTCAATAACAGTAACAGATGTTATTTAAATATCTGGTAAAAAAGTGATCCCTCAGATGCATTAAAAATCAATTTATATGAAAATTGCAGAGCCGGTTTGATTGAGTCTGTATACGACGGATAATGTAAAGTGCAACACCCCTCATGCCCCCTAGCACCGGATTGAGCGGTACTAAATTCTCAACACTTAAAGTGCTGGATTCAATGATCCTGAAAGACCAGAAAAATATTACAATACTGAAATGAATATACGGGGCAACTATAGTGCATCCAAATTTATGCATTTCTCTGAAGAGGACTCCACTTTTTTGGTAAAATTTATTTGATGAATAGTATTATTTTTTAAGACCAGACAATGTTTTTGTAATATCTTTTTAATTCCATTTTAGATGACTGGATGTAAAGCCGAAATGATAGAAAAAGAAGTATTGTTATCATTACAGCGAGAAGAGAAAACATAAATTATGATTAGAAGTTCAGAAACAAGAAAAATGTTGAAAGTATATTTATTTAAGACAATATCTGTGTAAGTTGCAGAAAGAACATAAATTTTGTGGCGATGAGTCAGTCAAGCTGAAACCTTCGACTTTCATGTTTAAATCAAGTCTTTGTGTAAAACAAGACACTTTAAGCGTGAAGTAAGGTCCTAGGAAGAATTAAAGGCGTAAATGGCCTCCTGGCAGCTAAAATACGTTACCACCATTGTTGTAACAGTAACAGTCATTCCAAGACGTTCTTTTCATACACAACTTGCAAATCCAGTGAAACGACCATGGAAAACAGCAGGAAAAAGCTTTTTAACCACTATGCAACACTTTGAAAGTTATTGAAAGGATAACTTTTTTTAAATTTGACTATGTGTAGTCGAACTAATGAGCATTATGAGAGACATAGAGATGTGGAGATCACTTTTAAATATCTCTTTATATAATATGGAAGAAAACATAAATAGGTTAAACAAGATGTGATGGCATTCAATTTCAAAGGTGAAATATTTTTTTAAAGCAACCTAAATGATACATGACATAAAATTGGCATTTTGTACATAAAAAATTCTAATTTTGAACCATTACTAAAGAAATAACTACAGCTTATTTTCAGCATTTATTCTTCACTAACTTAAGTGTTGTGCATTATAGATAGTTGGACAAATCCTGGCGATGATAAATGAAGTTATTTCTACCAAATTATGTTAAAAGTGATAGTTTGCATAACATTTATGGGTAATATTTGGATGGATGAGACTTAGGTAACGTACAAATATGTTAAATGACACACCAAAGACTAAATAACATGTTACTTTCAGATATTGAGTATATAACCATATGCATTGTTTGTTGTAACTAAGTTTGTTTTCTTTATTTTCATAAATTTTTCAAAAATAGTTAAAAATGCTAGAATAATGTCAATGTAATTGATGTAACGTATGTTACATTTTGCTTTTAAAATGTCTTAAGTGATTATGTTTCTTTATTTATATAAGCTTATGTGATATAAATATAATATGAACCTCTTTTCAATTGTAAATATTAGGTATTTTTAAGATAATGCAATTTGAACGTTTTGCTTTATTATTATGAGTGGGTGGGGTAATAATCTTGTGTGTCACATGTCAATAAATAATACAAAAGAGGCCAAACCTGTTATTATTCATTGCAAATTCTATTTTATTAACACCAATACATGCTGGCTAAAAAAATACAAATCTATGACAGAGAAAGACAAGACAGTCGCCACATATTCAACATATTACGATATTATATTACGATTTTTATGTCTGGACAGGTACTAGTAAACTAAAGTTTCCGAAGGTATATTTTTTTAAGGATTTTACTACAAGGTCCATGCATATATATTGATTGTAAAATACTAAAGAAAGCTTGTGTTGCAATTTGTTTGATGTCAAGCTACATATACTCATAACTTTAGTGGCCTAATAAAAAAACACTGAAATACAATATTGACGGACTCCTGCTATTTGGAAATATTTTACTCCACGTGTAACGTTTAAGCTTTCAACAATCCGAATTTCTTGGCTGAACTTTCATAGCTCTCATTTATTATTTTATTTTCAATTTTAGATTTCGGACTCCTGCTATTTGGAAATATTTTACTCCACGTGTAACGTTTAAGCTTTCAACAATCCGAATTTCTTGGCTGAACATTCATAGCTCTCATTTATTATTTTATTTTCAATTTTAAATTTTGATCGAAATTTGAAGTAAGCGTGACTTCAGTATTGAACTGTTCAATAATATGTTAAGGATAATCCGTTTCGGTTCAAGCAAGTTCAGGGTTCGAATGAAGTACTTCATTCAATATGCAAATTATTTTTAACAAAAGCTAGGATTGCCTTGTTAATTCAGAATATGTACGAGAGAATACTTAAAATTTATGAAAAGGTCTCAACGTTCTTTTACATAATCCACGGAAAACAGTATTTTAATGAATTTTGAAATATTTCTGTTCCTTCTATCTTCAAAATAGATTGACTTTGATAAAAACTTGAAGATATTCTTAAGTGTAAATTTTCTAAAGAATGTATTATCACAAACCAATGCCAAAATTTTATTAAGTGATTAAATCACGACAATGTTTACCCTTCTGAATTTGTCAAATTAATTTGCCCTGCCTTGAAATCCGATAATTCCTTTCTTTTTCTTGACTAAAGAAGTTCAATGTGAATATACAAAACATGACCTACTATCATAATTATTAAAACCATAGCAATACTGAACGGATATACAGGCTGGTTGTTTGCCGGTAAAGATGGCAATGGCAAACCACTTTTTGTTATAGCAAGTTAGGGTAAATAGATATTCATACTGATAATTATTAGATTTGACAGACATTTACATAGAAGTCCATTTGGGTCATATCATACATCTAGTCACAGACTTTTTGGTGCGTAATTTAGAAAGGCCGAGATGTGTTGATAGTTTATAGCATCAATAATAACTTACCTACGCACGAAACGCCATCACCAGAGTATCCTGCGTTACAGGCGCACGTGAAGCTTCCTACGGTGTTTGTACATTGGGCGTTACCATCACAATTGTCAGTATTAGTGGTACATTCGTCAATATCTGAGTTAAGTAAAAAAGCAATGATATTTTCATAGTATCTAAGGAAAATAAAATATCTCCGCATTAATTTGCAGTTCGTGTGTACAATTTATTAAAACACTGAAATACAATATGCACGGACTCCTGCTATTTGGAAATATTTTACTCCGCGTGTTACGTTTAAGCTTTCAACAATCCAAATATTTGGCTGACCTTTTATAGCTCTCATTTATTATTTTATTTTCAATTTAAATTTTGAACGAAAATTTGAAGTAAGTGTGACTTCAGTATTGAACTGTTCAATAATATGTTAAGGATAATCCGTTTCGGTTCAAGCAAGTTCAGGGTTCGAATGAAGTACCTCATTCAATATGCAAACTATTTTTAACAAAAGCTAGGATTCCCTTGTTAATTCAGAATATGTACGAGAGAATACTTAAAATTTATGAAAAGGTCTCAACGTTCTTTTACATAATCTACGGAAAACAGTATTTTAATCAATTTTGAAATATTTCTGTTCCTTATACCTTCAAAATTGGTTGACTTTGATAAAAACTTGAAGATATTTTTAAGTGTAAATTTTCTAAAGAATGTATTATCACAAACCAATGCCAAAATTTTACTTAGTGATTAAATCACGACAATGTTTACCCTTCTGAATTTGTCAAATTAATTTGCCCTGCCTTGAAATCCGATAATTCCTTTCTTTTTCTTGACTAAAGAAGTTCAATGTGAATATACAAAACATGACCTACTATCATAATTATTAAAACCAAAGCAATACTGAACGGATATACAGGCTGGTTGTTTGCCGGTAAAGGTGGCAATGGCAAACCACTTTTTGTTATAGTAGGTTAGGGTAAATAGATATTTATACTGATAATTATTATATTTTGACAGATATTTGCAATGAAGTCCATTTGGGTCATATCATACATCTAGTCACAGACTTTTTGGTGCGTAATTTAGTCAAGGCCGAAATGTGTTGATAGTTTATAGCAACAATAATAACTTACCTACGCACGAAACGCCATCACCAGAGTATCCTGCGTTACAGGCGCACGTGAAACTTCCTACGGTGTTTGTACATTGGGCGTTACCATCACAATTATCCGTATTAGTGGTACATTCGTTAATATCTGAGTTAAGTAAAAAAGCAATGATATTTTCACAGTATCTAAGGAAAATCAAATATTTCCGCATTAATTTGCAGTACGTGTGTACAATTGATATAGTCCGATTAAAGTAAAATTTAACGTCAAACAAATTGCAACACAAGCTTTTTTTACATTTTTAGTTTGTTATACACATCATATAAAACAGGTAAAAACCCTAAAAAAATCTAACCATGGCAAACCAGTAAAAAAAGCAATTCAAATTTTGCATTTGTTTCGAGTTTTTATATGGTTCTGCATGTACACCATACCCAGAGTATTATACTGTTACCGGTATCGAGGTAAACACAAGTTATGAGGCCGCGCGATTTAAATGTATCAAAATTTACACATTTACTACTTAGAGTTGGATTTAGAAGCTGTTGTACAAAGTATGTAATACTATACATTTTCATATTATATTTACTTGTTTTTACATGTTTTAGCCTTGTACATGCCCCAAATCAAATACAATGAATGAATTGTAATGGGTTTTCGAGTGTATATAAATCAGTGTTTGTCGTTTAAAAACAGTAAAGATTTTGCAGTTTTCATGAGATAAAAATAATCATTAGGATATATATTAACATTCCTTTTGATAATAAGATGTTTATGAAGTAGGAAAAATAAAAATAAACAAATGTAAGTTTATCCTGGGTAGCTTCAAAATGTAACTAGGGAAGCGTGTTTGGGTAAATAATGCTCGAAATCTTGAATAAATTGTTATTGATTTTAATATCAAAAATGCATGATATTTATTAACATATCATTAGTTTTTGATAAAAAAATGTCATTGTGCATGATAGCTACTATGTTTTCATTTTAATAACATTTGGAAGATAAGAATTGAAAGGTAATACTGAGCTTGATACGAGTATATTATCTTTTTTACCTACTAGTGATATATCAGATTTCAGGGGAGTCAAAACAGATGCAGAATTTACAATGATTATGTAAATTCAAAATTGTGATTCCACTAAGGGAGAAAACTTATTTTACAGTCACAGTAAGCAGTTCAAATTGTTGTTCAGCTCCATGGTTTAACCAGAGACATAGATAAAATACTATCTGTGTCTCTGGTTTAACTAAATTGTGCTACGAATATTGATGAGGAGCTATATTCGGAGTTAACTGCTGCTTTGCCAGTGGTAATAGATCCCTATTTTGAGTGTTAAATTCGTTGTACAATTTGACAAACACATGAGATAAGATAGTTTCAATACAAACGTAATGAATCACAGATGTCTGTGCTAATGTGGATATCTTTATGTCAATCTATACCGTCTGTCTTTCTGTTTAAAAACATCTGCCTTTCTGTTCGTCTGGCTCTCAGTTTTTTGTCTTGCTGGATTATATGGGGGCTGCGTTCATTGAACGCCGCCTCTCCTTGTTGATCTTGTTTATCATATTTTACCAAAGAATAAAATTTGATAGTTGTAAAACTTGATTCTGAGATACTGTAAACATCTGCTTATCTTTAATAGGGTTTGGCTATCTGTTTGCTTTCCTTACCTTATGCTGTTCGTCCTATATTTATGAAAACTACAGAATATAGTCTATGAATCATATTGAAAGTATTGGCGTAAAGGAACAGATAACTCATTTATATGAAGTGATTGATAAAAAGTTCGGGTGCTTTTTTTGATAAGCCACTAATGAAAGCCCTGCCATACCTAAAATCATGTGACCACAGGCCTCCTTTTATTTAATTCTGTTCCTCTCGTCAATAACAGTAACAGATGTTATTTAAATATCTGGTAAAAAAGTGATCCCTCAGATGCATTAAAAATCAATTTACATGAAAATTGCAGAGCCGGTTTGATTGAGTCTGTATACGACGGATAATGTAAAGTGCAACACCCCTCATGCCCCCTAGCACCGGATTGAGCGGTACTAAATTCTCAACACTTAAAGTGCTGGATTCAATGATCCTGAAAGACCAGAAAAATATTACAATACTGAAATGAATATACGGGGCAACTATAGTGCACCCAAATTTATGCATTTCTCTGAAGAGGACTCCACTTTTTTGGTAAAATTTATTTGATGAATAGTATTATTTTTTAAGACCAGACAATGTTTTTGTAATATCTTTTTAATTCCATTTTAGATGACTGGATGTAAAGCCGAAATGATAGAAAAAGAAGTATTGTTATCATTACAGCGAGAAGAGAAAACATAAATTATGATTAGAAGCTCAGAAACAAGAAAAATGTTGAAAGTATATTTATTTAAGACAATATCTGTGTAAGTTGCAGAAAGAACATAAATTTTGTGGCGATGAGTCAGTCAAGCTGAAACCTTCGACTTTCATGTTTAAATCAAGTCTTTGTGTAAAACAAGACAATTTAAGCGTGAAGTAAGGTCCTAGGAAGAATTAAAGGCGTAAATGGCCTCCTGGCAGCTAAAATACGTTACCACCATTGTTGTAACAGTAACAGTCATTCCAAGACGTTCTTTTCATACACAACTTGCAAATCCAGTGAAACGACCATGGAAAACAGCAGGAAAAAGCTTTTTAACCACTATGCAACACTTTGAAAGTTATTGAAAGGATAACTTTTTTTAAATTTGACTATGTGTAGTCGAACTAATGAGCATTATGAGAGACATAGAGATGTGGAGATCACTTTTAAATATCTCTTTATATAATATGGAAGAAAACATAAATAGGTTAAACAAGATGTGATGGCATTCAATTTCAAAGGTGAAATATTTTTTTAAAGCAACCTAAATGATACATGACATAAAATTGGCATTTTGTACATAAAAAATTCTAATTTTGAACCATTACTAAAGAAATAACTACAGCTTATTTTCAGCATTTATTCTTCACTAACTTAAGTGTTGTGCATTATAGATAGTTGGACAAATCCTGGCGATGATAAATGAAGTTATTTCTACCAAATCATGTTAAAAGTGATAGTTTGCATAACATTTATGGGTAATATTTGGATGGATGAGACTTAGGTAACGTACAAATATGTTAAATGACACACCAAAGACTAAATAACATGTTACTTTCAGATATTGAGTATATAACCATATGCATTGTTTGTTGTAACTAAGTTTGTTTTCTTTATTTTCATAAATTTTTCAAAAATAGTTAAAAATGCTAGAATAATGTCAATGTAATTGATGTAACGTATGTTACATTTTGCTTTTAAAATGTCTTAAGTGATTATGTTTCTTTATTTATATAAGCTTATGTGATATAAATATAATATGAACCTCTTTTCAATTGTAAATATTAGGTACTTTTAAGATAATGCAATTTGAACGTTTTGCTTTATTATTATGAGTGGGTGGGGTAATAATCTTGTGTGTCACATGTCAATAAATAATACAAAAGAGGCCAAACCTGTTATTATTCATTGCAAATTCTATTTTATTAACACCAATACATGCTGGCTAAAAAAATACAAATCTATGACAGAGAAAGACAAGACAGTCGCCACATATTTAACATATTACGATATTATATTACGATTTTTATGTCTGGACAGGTACTCGTAAACTAAAGTTTCCGAAGGTATATTTGTTTAAGGATTTTACTACAAGGTCCATGCATATATATTGATTGTAAAATACTGAAGAAAGCTTGTGTTGCAATTTGTTTGATGTCAAGCTACATATACTCATAACTTTAGTGGCCTAATAAAAAAACACTGAAATACAATATTGACGGACTCCTGCTATTTGGAAATATTTTACTCCACGTGTAACGTTTAAGCTTTCAACAATCCGAATTTCTTGGCTGAACTTTCATAGCTCTCATTTATTATTTTATTTTCAATTTTAGATTTCGGACTCCTGCTATTTGGAAATATTTTACTCCACGTGTAACGTTTAAGCTTTCAACAATCCGAATTTCTTGGCTGAACTTTCATAGCTCTCATTTATTATTTTATTTTCAATTTTAAATTTTGATCGAAATTTGAAGTAAGCGTGACTTCAGTATTGAACTGTTCAATAATATGTTAAGGATAATCCGTTTCGGTTCAAGCAAGATCAGGGTTCGAATGAAGTACCTCATTCAATATGCAAATTATTTTTAACAAAAGCTAGGATTCCCTTGTTAATTCAGAATATGTACGAGAGAATACTTAAAAATTTATGAAAAGGTCTCAACGTTCTTTAACATAATCCACAGAAAACGGTATTTTAATGAATTTTTAAATACTACTGTCCCTTCTACCTTCAAAATAGATTGACTTTGATAAAAACTTCAAGATATTCTTAAATGTCAATTTTCTTAAGAATGTTTTATCACAAACCAAAGCAAAAAATTTATTTAGTGATTAAATCACGACAATGTTTACCCTTCTGAATTTGTCAAATTAATTTGCCCTGCCTTGGGATCCGATAATTCCTTTCTTTTTCTTTTACAAAACATGACCTACTATCATAATTATTAAAACCATAGCAATACTGAACGGATATACAGGCTGGTTGTTGGCCGGTAAAGGTAGCAATGGCAAACCACTTTTTGTTATAGCAGGTTAGGGTAAATAAATATTTATACTGATAATTATAAGATTTTCACAGACATTTACAAAGAGGTCCATTTAGGTCATATCATACATCTAGTCACGGACCTTTAAGTGCGTAATTTAGAAGGGTAAACATTTTCGTGATTTAATCACTAAATAAAATATATAAGGCCGAAATGTGTTGAGAGTTTATAGCATCAATAATAACTTACCTACGCACGAAACGCCATCACCAGAGTATCCTGCGTTACAGGCGCACGTGAAGCTTCCTACGGTGTTTGTACATTGGGCGTTACCATCACAATTGTCCGTATTAGTGGTACATTCGTTAATATCTGAGTTAAGTAAAAAAGCAATGATATTTTCACAGTATCTAAGGAAATTCAAATATTTCCGCATTAATTTGCAGTTCGTGTGTACAATTGATCAAAAAACACTGAAATACAATATACACGGACTCCTGCTATTTGGAAATATTTTACTCCACGTGTAACGTTTAAGCTTTCAACAATCCGAATTTTTTGGCTGAACTTTCATAGCTCTCATTCATTATTTCATTTTCAATTTTAAATTTTGACGAAAATTTGAAGTAAGTTTGATTTCAGTATTGAACTATTGAACTGTTCAATAATATGTTTAGGATAATCCGTTTCGGTTCAAGCAAGTTCAGGGTTCGAATGAAATACTTCATTCAATATGCAAATTATTTTTAATAAAAGCTAGGATTGCCTTGTTAATTCAGAATATGTACGAGAGAATACTTAAAATTAATGAAATGGTCTCAACGTTCTTTTACACGATCCCCGGAAAACAGTATTTTAATGAATTTTGAAATATTTCTGTTCCTTCTACCTTCAAAATAGATTGACTTTGATAAAAACTTGAAGATATTCTATAGTGTAAATTTTCTAAAGAATGTATTATCACAAATAGATAGATACAGAATCCCTAAAGTAAGCCCAACACGGCAAAATTGAAAATGTTGCAGGCTCGGTTTGATTGAGCCTGTTCATGGACGGTACTGGAAAGTGCAAGTTACCGTCCACGCCCCTAGCATCGGCTTAAGCAGAATTCAACATTTAAACGTGAAATAGTAAAATTTTGAATTTAAAAACATCAGCAGATGTGTTCATACGGCGGTTATCATGGAACCTTCAATGTGACACGTAAGTGCCATTCCATGAAAAGCATAGTATGGTCCCCAAGTAATAAAAAGAGTGTGCCCTAAACGAGAAAACAATGGGCGGAACTAAATAAAATGGAACTTTGAAAGTGGATCAGAGGTTATGAAGCCTGCGTATCACAGATAAGAAGTCAAAAGACAAATTTAAAAAGCAGACAACATATCCTAAGGGTGATTCAACATTATTCAAGTAGGAATATTGGAACCACCCAACTAGAAAATGCCGAAAAGTCGAAACAAAAAATACCACAATCACAACAATAATGTCGTGCTGAACGATCTACAAGGACAACCAATGCCAAAATTTTATTTAGTGATTAAATCTCGACAATGTCTACCATTCTGAATTTCTCATATTAATTTGCCCTGCCTTGAAATCCGATAATTCCTTTCTTTTTCTTGACTAAAGAAGTTCAAAGGGAATATACAAAACATGACCTACTATCATAATTATTAAAACCATAGCAATACTGAACGGATATACAGGCTGGTTGTTGCAGTAAAGGTTGCAATGGCAAACCACTTTTTTATAGCATGTTAGGGTAAATAAATATTTATACTGATAATTATAAGATTTTGACAAACATTTAACAAAGAGGTCCATTTAGGTCATATCATACATCTAGTCACAGACTTTTTGGTGCGTAATTTAGTCAAGGCCTAAATGAATTGATAGTTTATACATCAATAATAACTTACCTACGCACGAAACGCCATCACCAGAGTATCCTGCGTTACAGGCGCACGTGAAGCTTCCTACGGTGTTTGTACATTGGGCGTTACCATTACAATTGTCCGTATTAATGGTACATTCGTCAATATCTGAGTTAAGTAAAAAAGCAATGATATTTTCAGAGAATCTAAGGAAAATCAAATATTTCCGCATTAATTTGCAGTTCGTGTGTACAATTGATTAAAACACTGAAAAACAATATGCACGGACTCCTGCTATTCTGAAATATTTTACTCCACGTGTAACGTTTAAGCTTTCAACAATCCGAATTTCTTGGCTGAACTTTCATAGCTCTCATTAATTATTTTATTTTCAATTTTAAATTTTAAACAAAAATTGAAAGTAAGTGTGACTTCAGTATTGAACTGTTCAATAACATGTTAAGGATAATCCGTTTCGGTTCAAGCAAGTTCAGGGTTCGAATGAAGTATTTCATTCAATATGCAAATTATTTTTAACAAAAACTAGGATTCCCTTGTTAATTCAGAATATGTACGAAAGAATATTTAAAATTTATGAAAAGGTCTCAAATTCTTTTACATAATCCACGGAAAACAGTATTTTAATGAATTTTTAAATATTTTTGTTACTTCTACCTTCAAAATAGATTGACTTTGACAAAAACTTGAAGATATTCTTAAGTGTAAATTTTCTAAAGAATGTATTATCACAAACCAATGCCAAAATTTTACTTAGTGATTAAATCACGACAATGTTTATCATTCTGAATTTCTCAAATTAATTTGCCCTGCCTTGAAATCCGATAATTCCTTTCTTTTTCTTGACTAAAGAAGTTCAATGTGAATATACAAAACATGACCTACTATCATAATTATTAAAACCATAGCAATACTGAACGGATATACAGGCTGGTTGTTTGCCGGTAAAGGTGGCAATGGCAAAGCACTTTTTGATATAGCAGGTTAGGGTAAATAAATATTTATACTGATAATTATTAGATTTTGACAGACATTTACAAAGAGGTCCATTTAGGTCATATCATACATCTAGTCACGGACTTTTATGTGCGTAATTTAGTCAAGGCCGAAATGTGTTGAGAGTTTATAGCATCAATAATAACTTACCTACGCACGAAACGCCATCACCAGAGTATCCTGCGTTACAGGCGCACGTGAAGCTTCCTACGGTGTTTGTACATTGGGCGTTACCATCACAATTGTCCGTATTAGTGGTACATTCGTTAATATCTGAGTTAAGTAAAAAAGCAATGATATTTTCATAGTATCTAAGGAAATTCAAATATTTCTGCAATAATTTGCAGTTCGTGTGTACAGTTGATTAAAACACTGAAATACAATATGCACGGACTCCTGCTATTTGGAAATATTTTACTCCACGTATAACGTTTAAGCTTTCAACAATCCGAATTTCTTGGCTGAACTTTCATAACTCTCATTCATTATTTTATTTTCAATATTAAATTTTGAACAAAAATTGGAAGTAAGTGTGACTTCAGTATTCAACTGTTCAATAATATGTTAAGGATAATCCGTTTCGGTTCAAGCAAGTTCAGGGTTCGAATGAAGTACCTCATTCAATATGCAAATTATTTTTAACAAAAGCTAGGATTGCCTTGTTAATTCAGAATTTGTACGAGAGAATACTTAGAATTGATGAAAAGGTCTCAACGTTCTTTTACATAATCCACGGAAAACAGTATTTTAATGAATTTTGAAATATTTCTGTTCCTTCTATCTTCAAAATAGATTGACTTTGATAAAAAATTGAAGATATTCTTAATTGTAAATTTTCTAAAGAATGTATTATCACAAACCAATGCAAAAATTTCACTTAGTGATTAAATCACGACAATGTTTACTCTTCTGAATTTGTCAAATTAATTTGCCTTGCCTTGAGATCCGATAATTCCTTTCTTTTTCTTGACTAAAAAAGTTCAATGTGAATATACAAAACATGACCTACTATCATAATTATTAAAACCATAGCAATACTGAACGGATGTACAGGCTGGTTGTTGGCCGGTAAAGGTGGCAATGGCAAACCACTTTTTGTTATAGCAGGTTAGGGTAAATAAATATTTATACTGATAATTATAAGATTTTGACAGACATTTACAAAGAGGTACATTTAGGTCATATCATACATCTAGTCATGGACTTTAAGTAGCGTAATTTAGTCAAGGCCGAAATGTGTTGAGAGTTTGTAGCATCAATAATAACTTACCTACGCACGAAACGCCATCACCAGAGTATCCTGCGTTACAGGCGCACGTGAAGCTTCCTACGGTGTTTGTACATTGGGCGTTAACATCACAATTGTCCGTATTAGTGGTACATTCGTTAATATCTGAGATAAGTAAAAGAGCAATGATATTTTCACAGTATCTAAGGAAATTCAAATATTTCCGCATTAATTTGCAGTTCGTGTGTACAATTGATAAAAAAACACTGAAAGACAATATACACGGACTCCTGCTATTTGGAAATATTTTACTCCACGTGTAACGTTTAAGCTTTCAACAATCCGAATTTCTTGGCTGAACTTTCATATAGCTCTCATTCATTATTTTATTTTCAATTTTAAAATTTTGACGAAAATTTGAAGTAAGTGTGACTTCAGTATTGAACTATTGAACTGTTCAATAATATGTTAAGGATAATCCGTTTCGGTTCAAGCAAGTTCAGGGTTCGAATGAAGTACTTCATTCAATGTGCAAATTATTTTTAACAAAAGCTAGGATTGCCTTGTTAATTCAGAATATGTACGAGACAATACTTAAAATTTATGAAAAGGTCTCAAAGTTCTTTTACATAATCCACGGAAAACAGTATTTTAATGAATTTTTAAATATTTCTGTTCCTTCTACCTTCAAAATAGATTGACTTTGATAAAAACTTGAAGATATTCTTAAGTGTAAATTTTCTAAAGAATGTATTATCACAAATAGATAGATACAGAATCCCTAAAGAAAGCCCAACACGGCAAAATTGAAAATGTTGCAGGGTCGGTTTGATTGAGCCTGTTCATGGACAGTACTGGAAAGTGCAAGTTACCGTCCACGCCCCTATCATCGGCTTAAGCAGAATTCAACATTTAAACGTGAAATAGTAAAATTTTGAATTTAGAAACATCAGCAGATGTGTTCATACGGCGGTTATCATGGAACCTTCAATGTGACACGCAAGTGCCATTCCATGAAAAGCGGTGTATGGTCCCCAAGTAATAAAAAGCGTGTGCCCTTAACGAGAAAACAATGGGCGGAACTAAATAAAATGGAATTTTGAAAGGGGATCAGAGGTTATGAAGCCTGCGTATCATAGATAAGACGTTAAAAGACAAATTTAAAAGGCAGACAACATATCCTAAGGGTGATTCAACATTATTCAAGTAGGAATATTGGAACCACCAAACTAGAAAATGCCGAAAAGTTGAAACAAAAAATACCACAATCACAACAATAATGTCGTGCTGAACGATCTACAAGGACAAACAATGCCAAAATTTTATTTAGTGATTAAATCACGACAATGTTTACTCTTCTGAATTTCTCAAATTAATTTGCCCTGCCTTGAAATCCGAAAATTTCTTTCTTTTTCTTGACTAAAGAAGTTCAATGTGAATATACAAAACATGACCTACTATCATAATTATTAAAACCATAGCAATACTGAACAGATATACGGGCTGGTTGTTGCGGTAAAGGTGGCAATGGCAAATCACTTTTTGTTATAGCAGGTTAGGGTAAATAAATTTTTATACTGATAATTATAAGATTTTGACAAACATTTACAAAGAGGTCCATTTAGGTCATATCATACATCTAGTCATGGACTTTAAGGTGCGTAATTTAGTCAATGCCGAAATGTGTTGACAGTTTATAGCATCAATAATAACTTACCTACGCACGAAACGCCATCACCAGAGTATCCTGCGTTACAGGCGCACGTGAAGCTTCCTACGGTGTTTGTACATTGGGCGTTACCATCACAATTGTCCGTATTAGTGGTACATTCGTCAATATCTGAGTTAAGTAAAAAAGCAATGATATTTTCACAGAATCTAAGGAAAATCAAATATTTCCGCATCAATTTGCAGTTCGTGTGTACAATTGATTAAAACACCGAAATACAATATGCACGGACTCCTGCTATTTGGAAATATTTTACTCCACGTGTAACGTTTAAGCTTTCAACAATCCGAATTTCTTGGCTGAGCTTTCATAGCTCTCATTTATTATTTTATTTTCAATTTTAAATTTTGAACAAAAATTGAAAGTAAGTGTGACTTCAGTATTGAACTGTTCAATAATATGTTTAGGATAATCCGTTTCAGTTCAATCAAGTTCAGGGTTCGAATGAAGTACCTCATTCAATATGCAAATTATTTTTAACAAAAGCTAGGATTCCCTTGTTAATTCAGAATATGTACGAAAGAATATTTAAAATTTATGAAAAGGTCTCAACGTTCTTTTACAAAATCCACGGAAAACAGTATTTTAATGAATTTTTAAATATTTCTGTTACTTCTACCTTCAAAATAGATTGACTTTGATAAAAACTTGAAGATATTCTTAAGTGTTAATTTTCTAAAGAATGTATTATCACAAACCAATGCCCAAATTTTATTTAGTGATTAAATCGCGACAATGTTTACCCTTCTGAATTTGTCAAATTAATTTGCCCTGCCTTGAAATCTGACAATTCCTTTCTTTTTCTTGACTACAGAAGTTCAATGTGAATATACAAAACATGACCTACTATCATAATTATTAAAACCATAGCAATACTGAACGGATATACAGGCTGGTTGTTTGCCGGGAAAAGTGGCAATGCCAAACCACTTTTTGTTATAGCAGGTTAGCGTAAATAAATAGTTATACTGATAATTATAAGATTTTGACAGACATTTACAAAGAGGTCCATTTAGGTCATATCATACATCTAGTCACGGACTTTTATGTGCGTAATCTAGTCAAGGCCGAAATGTGTTGAGAGTTTATAGCATCATTAATATCTTACCTACACACGAAACGCCATCACCAGAGTATCCGGCGTTACAGGCGCACGTGAAGCTTCCTACGGTGTTTGTACATTGGGCGTTCTCATCACAATTGTCCGTATTAGTGGTACATTCGTCGATATCTGAGTTAAGTAAAAAGCAATGATATTTTCACAGTGTCTAAGGAAATTCAAATATTTCTGCAATAATTTGCAGTTCGTGTGTACGATTGATTACAACCCTGAAATACAATATGCACGGACACCTGATATTTGGATATATTTTACTCCACGTGTAACGTTCAAGCTTTTAACAATCCGAATTTCTTGGCTGAACACTCATAGCTCTCATTTATTATTTTATTTTCAATTTTAAATTTTGAACAAAATTTGAAGTAAGTGTGACTTCAGTATTGAACTGTTCAATAATATGTTTAGGATAATCCGTTTCGGTTCAAGCAAGTTCAGGGTTCGAATGAAGTACCTCATTCAATATGCAAATTATTTTTAACAAAAGCTAGGATTCCCTTGTTAATTCAGAATATGTACGAGAGAATACTTAAAATTTATGAAAAGGTCTCAAAGTTCTTTTACATAATCCACGGAAAACAGTATTCTAATGAATTTTTAAATATTTCTGTTACTTCTACCTTCAAAATAGATTGACTTTGATAAAAAATTGAAGATATTCTTAAGTGTAAATTTTCTAAAGAATATATTATCACAAACCAATACCCAAATTTTATTTAGCGATTAAATTACGACAATGTTAACCCTTCTGAATTTGTCAAATTAATTTGCCCTGCCTTGAAATCCGATAATTCCTTTCTTTTTTCTTGACTAAAGAAGTTCAATGTGAATATACAAAACATGACCTACTATCATAATTATTAAAACCATAGCAATACTGAACGGATATACAGGCTGGTTGTTGGCCGGTAAAGGTGGCAATGGCAAACCACTTTTTGTTATAGCAGGTTAGGGTAAATAAATATTTATACTGATAATTATAAGATTTTGACAGACATTTACAAAGAGGTCCATTTAGGTCTTATAATACATCTAGTCACGGACTTTTAGGTGCGTAATTTAGTCAAGGCCGAAATGTGTTATGAGTTTATAACATCATTAATTACTTACCTACGCATGAAACGCCATCACCAGAGTATCCTGCGTTACAGGCGCACGTGAAGCTTCCTACGGTGTTTGTACATTCGGCGTTCTCATCACAATTGTCCGTATTAGTGGTACATTCGTCAATATCTGAGATAAGTAAAAAAGCAATGATATTTTCATAGTATCTAAGGAAATTCAAATATTTCTGCAATAATTTGCAGTTCGTATGTACAGTTGATTAAAACACTGAAATACAATATGCACGGACTCCTGCTATTTGGAAATATTTTACTCCACGTATAACGTTTAAGCTTTCAACAATCCGAATTTCTTAACTGAACTTTCATAGCTCTCATTTATTATTTTATTTTCAATTCTAAATTTTGAACGAACATTTGAAGTAAATATGACCACAGTATTGAACTGTTCAATAATATGTTAAGGATAATCCGTTTCGGTTCAATCAAGTTAAGGGTTCGAATGAAGTACCTCATTCAATATGCAAATTATTTTTAACAAAAGCTAGGATTCCCTTGTTAATTCAGAATATGTACGAGAGAATACTTAAAATTTATGAAAAGGTCTCAACGTTCTTTTACATAATCCACGGAAAACAGTATTTTAATGAATTTTGAAATATTTCTGTTCCTTCTACTTTCAAAATAGATTGACTTTGATAAAAACTTGAAAATATTCTTAAGTATAAATTTTCTAAAGAATGTATTATCAAAAACATATGCCAAAATTTTACTTAGTGATTAAATCACGACAATGTTTACCCTTCTGAATTTGTCAAATTAATTTGCCCTGCCTTGGGATCCGATAATTCCTTTCTTTTTCTTGACTAAATAAGTTCAATGTGAATAGACAAAACATAACCTACTATCATAATTATTAAAACCATAGCAATACTGAACGGATATACAGGCTGGTTTTTGGCCGGTAAAGATGGCAATGGCAAACCACTTTTTGTTATAGCAGGTTAGGGTAAATAAATATTTATACTGATAATTATAAGATTTCGACAGACATTTACAAAGAGGTCCATTTTAGTCATATCATACATCTAGTCACGGACTTTTAGGTGCGTAATTTAGTCAAGGCCGAAATGAGTTGAGAGTTTATAGCATCAATAATAACTTACCTACGCACGAAACGCCATCACCAGAGTATCCTACGTTACAGGCGCACGTGAAGCTTCCTACGGTGTTTGTACATTGGGCGTTACCATCACAATTGTCCGTATTAGTGGTACATTCGTTAATATCTGAGTTAAGTAAAAATACAATGATCTTTTCACAGTATCTAAGGAAATTCAAATATTTCCGCATTAATTTGCAGTTCGTGTGTACAATTGATCAAAAAACGCCTGAAATACAATATACACGGACTCCTGCTATTTGGAAATATTTTACTCCACGTGTAACGTTTAAGCTTTCAACAATCCGAATTTTTTGGCTGAACTTTCATAGCTCTCATTCATTATTTTATTTTCAATTTTAAATTTTTGACGAAAATTTGAAGTAAGTGTGACTTCAGTATTGAACTATTGAACTGTTCAATAATATGTTAATCATAATCCGTTTCGGTTCAAGCATGTTCAGGGTTCGAATGAAGTACTTCATACAATATGCAAATTATTTTTAACAAAAGCTAGGTTTGCCTTGTTAATTCAGAATATGTACGAGAGAATACTTAAAATTAATGAAAAGGTCTCAACGTTCTTTTACATAATCCACTGAAAACAGTATTCTAATGAATTTTTAAATATTTCTGTTCCTTCTACCTTCAAAATAGATTGACTTTGATAAAAAATTGAAGATATTGTAAATTTTCTAAAGAATGTATTATCACAAACCAATGCAAAACTTTACTTAGTGATTAAATCACGACAATGTTTACCCTTCTGAATTTGTCAAATTAATTTGCCCTGCCTTGTAATCCGATAATTCCTTTCTTTTTCTTGACTAAAGAAGTTCAATGTGAATATACAAAACATAACCTACTATCATAATTATTAAAACCATAGCAATACTGAACGGATATACTGGCTGGTTGTTGGCCGGTAAAAGTGGCAATGGCAAACCACTTTTTGTTATAGCAGGTTAGGGTAAATAAATATTTAAACTGATAATTATAAGATTTTGACAGACATTTACAAATAGGTCCATTTAGGTCATATCATACATCTAGTCACGGACTTTTAGGTGCGTAATTAAGAAGGGTAAACATTGTCGTGATTTAATCACTAAATAAAATATATAAGGCCGAAATGTGTTGACAGTTTATAGCATCAATTATAACTTACCTACGCACGAAACGCCATCACCAGAGTATCCTGCGTTACAGGCGCACGTGAAGCTTCCTACGGTGTTTGTACATTGGGCGTTACCATCACAATTGTCCGTATTAGTGGTACATTCGTTAATATCTGAGATAAGTAAAAGAGCAATGATATTTTCACAGTATCTAAGGATATTCAAATATTTCCGCATTAATTTTTAGTTCGTGTGTACAATTGATAAAAAACACTGAAAGACAATATACACGGACTCCTGCTATTTGGAAATATTTTACTCCACGTGTAACGTTTAAGCTTTCAACAATCCGAATTTCTTGGCTGAACTTTCATATAGCTCTCATTCATTATTTTATTTTCAATTTTAAATTTTTGACGAAAATTTGAAGTAAGTGTGACTTCAGTATTAAACTATTGAACTGTTCAATAATATGTTAATCATAATCCGTTTCGGTTCAAGCATGTTCAGGGTTCGAATGAAGAACTTCATACAATATGCAAATTATTTTTAACAAAAGCTAGGATTGCCTTGTTGTTCCTTCTACCATTTGTCTACCTTCAAAATACGTTGACTTTGATAAAAACTTGAAGATATTTTTAAGTGTAAATTTTCTAGAGAATGTGTTATCACAAACCAATGCCAAAATTTTACTTTTACTAAGTGATTAAATCACGACAATGTTTACCCTTCTGAATTTGTCAAATTAATTTGCCCTGCCTTGAAATCCGATAATTCCTTTCTTTTTCTTAACTAAAGAAGTTCAATGTTAATATACAAAACATGACCTACTATCATAATTATTAAAACCATAGCAATACTGAACGGATATACAGGCTGGTTGTTGACTGTGTAAACCACTTTTAATTACAGCAAGTAATAGGTAAATAAATATTTATAGTTATAAATCTAAGTTTTTGACAGAAATAATCAAAGAGGTCCATCTAGTCAAGGCCGAAACGCGTTTTGAGTTTATAACATTAATAATTACTTACCTACGCACGAAACGCCATTACCAGAGTATCCTGCGTTACAGGCGCACGTGAAGGTTCCATTTGTGTTTGTACATTGGGCGTTTTCATCACAGTTGTCCGCACCAGTTGCACATTCGTCTATATCTGATACATGTAAAAAGTACGGACAAAAGTATATTCATTGTGTCTAATACACTTGAAGTATTTCATTTTTATCAGAAATGAATACAATTAGCATGTTATTTCATGTGGTGAAACTAACTGGACACGAGATCTGCAATAACTTGTAATTGTATTACTGAAACACAATGCAGACGTGCACTTGAATGTGCAATACTTTAGAAACCATTATTTGAAACGCCATTGTAATTGTTGAGTATCACATAAGACCAATATGTAAAAGCAATCATTAGGGAAGAGAATTATTGAAGTTTATATAGACAACAAACAATATAGAAACTAGATGATGAGTATGTTAAAAGCTAAATTAAACACACAGTATACTAGTAGTTTGTTGAAAATGCAAATAACATAATGAGAGTCAAAATAAAAATCAAGAAAGTCGGACAAACCAACGGACATACAGGTGTATAGGCATGCTCGAAGGTAGTATCTTACCAGTGGTGCATGTTGATCCTGTATATCCCGACCCAGTACAGTTGCATACGACATTACCACCCTCTAACCTACACTGACTTGTCAT
Source organism: Ruditapes philippinarum (assembly GCF_026571515.1). Lineage (NCBI taxonomy): Eukaryota > Metazoa > Mollusca > Bivalvia > Venerida > Veneridae > Ruditapes > Ruditapes philippinarum. The sequence goes on along the minus strand of NW_026866230.1, from coordinate 118,855 downwards.
GCTGCATGGGCCTAGAGATATAAATAAAACATTCTTTAAAACTTAAATACTAAACATTGTTGACCTGAAGATCTGAATACTTTCTTTACAAAAAAATAATGTTCAGCATTAAAGGGACTCCACTGAGGTTTTTTGACATGACGGGATTTCGAGATTAATGTATCATTTCATTTTGTTGTTTCTTTGGGTTTTTTTTTTTGTTGTTGTTGTTGTATTTGCCCAAGCTGTTTTATGTAAGAAATTCAAATTTTATATTAAAGGGGTTGGGACTTCAGTGGAGTTCGTTTAACGTGTATTTGACTTTAAAGCTGCATACCTCCAGATGAGCAAAAGTATTTCAAGAAAATAAAACTTGAGAAAAATGTATGAAAAGTATAAAGACTCAAGATAAAAGTAAAAATTTCCATTTTATTTGCGATTAATGGCTAATTTTTCAGAAAACTTCACCATATTTTTACTGCGTTACTAACGCAGTAAGGGTTAATTTTGCATATTTTGACCTCTTTTTTGTAATAAACATTGGATGCAAGTGCCGCTTGAAATGTGCATATCATTTTCTGTCAGCTTAACAATATTTTACTTTTGAATACATTTTCAAATTTTCATGAATATTAGCAGGAATCTGGAGGCGTGCTGCTTTAAAAGAGAGCATATTTTGTACAACAATGATCGATAACTTGGTTTAACTCTTCATATATTAAGAAACGTTAAATCAAGATAGAATGTACGATTTTTATTATCTGTGCAATACCAAAACAGAAATTGATTCAAAAGTAAATAAATAAATATCATAGCGTCACCTTAGTGAAGTAACAGATTTACAACTATTTTATATAAATTAGTTAACCCATTACTGGACTATGGTGACAATATGAGTGAACTTACAGTCGTAGCATTTGAATTGACTTGGATTGGAAGAACTGCCGGGAGCAGCACAAAACTCGCCAGCCGGACAATCCTGTTTTAAAAATGCAATAAAGAATTTAATACATAAATTAAAGTCTGTAAGTGATATACTATTGTTAGCCATGATTTTATTCGAACAGACAATGCACAAAAGACCTAGAACTATGCTTGTGTGTTTTCTTATTATCACTTTTATTCAAGAACCAAGAAAATTTGTTATATATATCCTAAATTCGTTTCAAATCTGTGGAAATTGGATTAAATTCAAACATTATAAGATAAACTAAAGAATATTTTGGTCTTATTTACTGAAAAAAAAAGATAAAGTTTATAGAAAAAATCATACATCTGGAAAATTCTTTCTGCAATTATGCGTTGCTTTAGCCGAACCCAAAATCACAATCACCAGTATCTGCAACAGAAAAGTTTATCATCAGGCATTAACATCCAAACGGCAGCAGAAAAATGAGGTTTTAAATAATCAAGTGAAAACGGTATGTTACCAGAATTTCGAAAAAAATCGCATATATTTAAAACGTAGGCTATGACCATCTATGTGACTTATATTAAGTGGATGACTTTGGCACGAAGACAGACTAGGACAATGCAGTGCATTCGGTAGGATATTGCAATTGTAACTTACTTCTGGCATGAAATGTGACAAAGTGCCAATGTCCTGCTGAGTGTTTAATATCGATCTCCGATCAAATATCGATCTCAGATCTAATATCAATTGATTCACATACTTACTTATCTTTGCATCTACCACTGGGGGTGAAACGATTAACAAAAATGATAAGAGTTTAAACGGCGTCCTAATAACCGTGTATAACATTTAAAACCGTCCGCACTAAAAATAATTCTTTAATTTTTAACATTAACTATTTTCTAATTAGATAAAAATAGCACATTTTCTGTGTATTTTGTTGTAATCAAAAGCTATAACATATTCTAATGTTGCCTGTAATACCGTGCCATACAGAATATTAAGATAGCAGGCAATCGGGGAATAATAGATTTAAAAAAAAAACTTCATATCTTGACATAAAGGAAACAAATATAATGTTTATAATCAGACTAAAATGTGTAAAGTTTTCAGCTAACCTCAGTTACCGGTTATTGGTTTTTCAAAAACGACAAAGAAAAAACGCAACACCCCTAATTCACACATGGTAAAAACCGATACACGACATAATTTATGTTGTTTTGTTGGGTTTTTTTTTTTGTTTGTTTTTTTTTTACCTTCACACAATACAATGTCTCCAGTGACTTTTAGCTATCATCCGAGACATTTAAAAAAAATACATTTGTATAAACTAGATTTTTTAACGTTTTTTAAGTTTAAAAAAACCTACATTATATTTTAAGAAAGAAAAAAGTTAACAGGAAACTATTTATGAATGAGCTACACATGTTGATAATGTACTTAAAATCTTAAAATGCCTTGATTTTGAAAATCGTGCACCCATTCTCAGGTTTAAAAATTCAAAGATATTAATTCAATGATCTTCATTTTTTTCTTTCAATACGATATCAGAATAATAACTTTTTATAACTTCAAACTTCTATAAATTATATCACAAAAACCCGTAAAAATATATGAGGTTGAGAGGATATCTCTTCCTTTTGCATCATAGGCAAAAAATGAAAACACGTTCCCCTGTTGTCGCAATATGACCCCCCCCCCCAAAAAAAAAAAAAAAAAAAAAAAAAAAAAAAAAAAAAAAAACAATTAACGAGCATCTGAGTATGATATATCTGAAGTGTGGGTAACATAATATCTGCAAACCAGTTAACGCTCTGTACATGTATGTGTATACGATTTAACTCTGACAATTTTCAACAGAAAAGTTCAGAAACTATGATACAAAAGAATTATATCTAATGTGTAACAGCTCTTTCCACTTAATATGTTTGCATGAATAAGAGATATTTAAAAATAATTCAAAAGAAACACATTAATTATCACAAACTATAGAAAGAAATGCAATAAATATACAATGTATTAACATTTTCAACTCACCACTTTCTGGAGAATAAGTTTCCGTGCCATTTTAGAAATAGAATGTTCACACACAAGTTGTAGCAGCAACAAACTTGAAGAAACACTGTTATTATCCCGTTTCAAAAAGGCGTTATATAGATAAATGTAAAGCCCACACATTATTTTTTAAATTATAAACGCACATATGTTTGACCCGCACACCTGTTACCTGACGTATAATTTCTATGTCATTACAAGGGGGCAATTTTATAAGTTTTGTGTTGCTCTCCTGAGTTGTCAAGCTTAAGCAATCTTAAAGTAAAATACTTTGGGGAAAATGTCAGCTTTTGATTCGTATGAACAACACCAATTCTTTTTTAAAGTAAAATGTTTTGAACAAGCTTCGCTATGACAAAACCACACTGCCCACACAATAAATGGAACCAAGTACTTCTACAAAGACATCAACAAATGTGACAGGATATATTTATAATATATAAGTGTATAAAACACTCACTGCACGGTTGGCCTGTAAATTCTGGACGACATTTCAAAGCTTTCACACCGCTAAATGAGGACACCTTGATACACCGGTTTTCATTCTTCAGATTTCTCAAAAAAAAAAAATTGAATTTTACAGGCCAATAATATTGGTGTACGTATCTCTTATTAAACAATTAATGCATCGCATGTAATGTTCATGTCCTCAAGCTGACTTAGTTTCAGTTCATATTAAATGTCGGATGCACAGGAAAATGCAGCCGGAGTACATCGCTCTTCGATAAGCCTCTTATTATAAGGTTTGGGTCCAAAAATGTGTTGTTGCTTTTTTTAATTTTTTTTATTTGTTTGTGCTGTTATTTTTGTTGTTGTTGTCGTTTTGCTTTTGGGGTTTTTTTTTTTTGGGGGGGGGGGTATTTTGTTGTTGTTGTTTTTTGGGGGTTTTCTTGTTCTTTTTTTTTTTTTGTTGTTGTTGTTGTTTTTGCTGACAGTATTTTTATTCTATGGAAAACGACTCTCTATGCCTAGAGTAACCATAATATTTTACTTGGATTAAGGTATGTCACTTCCGGTTATGATGTCGCACCGGCTTAACATGCGGCAACTCCTAATCTGAGATAAACCGGACTGACTTAGGGTTGTACCAAAGCAATAACGAATTTTTTATTTGATATTGGGGGGGGGGGAGTTATCTGATTTTGTTCTGACATTATATAACTTGTATATGAAAATGATGGCATTTTAAGACATATCAAGCTTCATAGAAAATGCATCAAGAATTTAGAATTTTTACATACACGTATTGTAAATTCATTTACTCTTTATAAATAAGCTAATTTGACAATATCTACTTATTTTGTTACCACTTTCTAACTATTAGGGCTACGTTTGAATACTTTTACCAATTTTCTATAACTAACGTGTTTAATATTGCCTATGACTCAAGTTGTTTGATGTAAATCATTCATTTATTTTTCATAAAAACGGTTTGAATTAGAACACATGCTGCTAGCATGAGGTCTTCACGTGAGAGCAAAATGTTAAATTAATAACAAAGTATGTTAAGAGGACATAAATCATAAACTTTTTTACAGTGAAGGTCAAGGTGTTCAAAGTATCACGCTATCTATATGCCCCACTATCAAGATATTATGTGTCCGCTGGGATAAAATCGATAAGTCATTAAAAAAATCAAACAATAACCTTCATGAACAAAACAGTTATGAGAGTATAATTGTTTAATCAAATATTGTAAATCCGCATTTACAGTAATATACTTTTGTATGCCTTGTAAGTATTCAATCTTGTTTCAATACTCATAATTTTGGTCTCATACCCAGAGAATTATCTGCCTCATAACCTCTCATCATACTTCTCACACTTTCTGCCTCATTACTTATCACTTTATATACTCCTGCTTCCTTATTACTGACCCATTACTCATCACTTTTTTCATATCCTCATTACTTTCTGCCTCATAACTCATAACCTTTCTATACCTTTCTCATTTCTCATGACTTTGTAGACTCCGTCTTATTACTACCTCGTTACTCATTACTTTTTTTCATATCCTTAACTACTTTCTGCCTTATTGCTCATAACCGTTTTACACCTTTTCTACTTTCTGCCTCATTACTCATTACTTTTTCATATCCTAACTTCTTTCTGTCTCATTACTCATAACCTCTGTATAACCTTTTCTACTTTCTGCTTTTTGACTCATACCTTTTTCATATCCTCACTACTTTCTGCCTCATTACTCATAACATGTCTATACCTATTCTTCTTTCTTCCTCATTACTCATAACTTTGTATACTTCTTCATATTACTACCTCGTTAGTCATAACTTTTTTATCATACCCTTACTACTTTCTGCCACATTACCCACACATTTTACCCCTTTTTCGTTCTGCCTCAATATTCATGTTTTTACATCCCTATTACTTTCTACCTTTTTACCTTTTCTTCATGTTTTATAAATCCCAACTACTCCTGCATCGATACTCATACTATTTACCTCCAGTTTCTACTTTTAGACTCATTACCCTATACATATTTTACCCCTCGTACTTTCCGCCTCATTACTTATACTTTTTTCATCCTTTTCTTCTTACTCCCTCATTACTCATAACTTTTTTCATACCCTAAAACTTTCTGCCTCATTACTCATATCTTCTTCTATACCTCTTCTCTTTCTGCCTTATTACTCATATTTTTTTTCACACTCCTTGTACTATCTATCTCATAACTTTACTTTATTCATATCTCCGGTACATTCTGCTTAATTAATCATAACTTTTTTTATCATACTCAAACTTTATCTGTCTCAAAACTCTGAACTTTTTTAATATCCCTTGTACTTTTTGTCTTATAACTCATAACTTTTTCTTCATACTCCTAGTACTTTGTCTGGCTACTCATACTTTTTTATACCATTGGCATTTTTCCTCATAACTATATTTCAAATTTTATAGAGGACAGTCAGAACATACACACGTGTATTAAGCTAACATCTGGTATGGCTTTGAAAAAATACATCACGACCTATAACTCGAGTTTATTGTCCTATAACTCGAGTTTATTGTCCTCTGTCAACACCCTCAGAATGAAGATAAGTTTTTATAGCTCGACAAAACAAAGTATTTAACAAGCTCTCATATTTTTCATCTCATCAATATAAATAGTTGTATCCTCAAACTTCACGCCTCTCCCTTACAACTCTTATTTCATAATGCTGGTCTCTCCTCTCATACTTCTAGTCTCATCCCTCATACAGCTGGTATCTTCACTCATACTTTTTTTCAGATCCCTCATACATTTGGTCTCTTCACTCATATTTCATGTCTCATCACTCAAACAGCTGGTATCATCCCTCATACTTCTGGTATCTTCGCTCATATTTCTTGTCTCATTCCTCATATATCTGATCTCTTCACTTATATTACTTGTCTCATCTCTCATATATCTGGTCTCTTCACTCATATTTATTGTCTCATTCCTCATATTTCTGGTCTCTTCACTCATTTTTCTTGTATTTTCCCTCATACTTTTGATCTCTTCACTCATATTTCTTGTCTCATCCCTCATGCATCTGGTATCATCCCTCATACTTCTGGTATCTTCACTCATATTTCTTGCTCATTCCTCATACTTCGGTATCTTCACTCATATTTCTTGTCTCATCCCTCATACCTCTGGTATCTTCACTCATATTTCTTGCTCATTCCTCATACTTCCGGTATCTTCACTCATATTTCTTGCTCATTCCTCATACTTCCGGTATCTTCACTCATATTTCTTGCTCATTCCTCATACTTTTGTTATCTTCACTCTTATTTCTTGTTCTAACCCTCATACATCTGGTATATTAACTCATATTCTTGTAACATTACTCTTAAATATTGTTTTACCTTTTATACCTCTTGTCTCAGCCCTCATTCTTCTTGCTCATTCCCCTTATCTTAACTCTCAAATTGTTACCATACCACTCACACTGCTTGCAATACACCTAATATGTATGTATGCACCTTTCATACTTCAAGCTTGTACCTAGAAACTTATGCTCAAGTTTACCCGCATACCCTTCATGGCACACCCCTCATCTAATTACTTTTCATTCTTTATTATCTCCCTTTTTGTATTTTTCTTACACCTCATACATCTTGCAGTGTCCCTCATACTTTTTTATTTTCCCTCATACATGTACGTCACATCCTACATAATTTTATACCACGCATCATTAGACCCATTCTCGGTAACCCAGGCTATTTACCGTATCGGTAATCCAGGTTATTTACCGTATACGGAATGTTTACCGTGGGTTCCGACGATGCATTAGACAAATCAGACTCTGTCTTAAAACACCCTTAAAACACCTCATACTTTTGATCTTATTTTTCCTTGACATGATTCATACAATTAATGTACCATATTGTACTGAGGTGAGATATATTATCATTTTTTTCCGATCATTCTGTGTAAATGTATATTAATATACTTCTTTGTAAAAGGTCAATATAAACTCGATATAAAAAATTTGACTATCCATATTCAACGTGTGCTGTATGTAGCTTGAAGATATTTTATACGACATTTTGTATAAATAATAAGTTTAGTTGCTGATTTTTTAAAGGTACTCAAATGAGATTTGTTTACGCATGACAGAAATTGAAATAATTCCTCAAGATTTCGTTATCATTCGATGAAAGTCTGGACCAATGACTTGTGTGCAAAATCATAGATTATTTCTACAATCCGTTGTTTTTGTGTTGTTTTTTTGTGTTGTTGTGTTTTTTTTTTTTTTTTCGATTTATCATTTTATGGTGCAAAGTAACCCAGAAATGAAGGAAAAAACGTTTCGACGCTTTTCACTCATATCGGATTAAGGATCGCACAAAAATCAATATTTAATTCAAGTCTGAGTATATTTCTTAATAACCTATTGCAGACTTTTCCATTTCAAATGCTTCATTTGATGTAGGAATTTAAATTTTATGTTTTAGACTTTTTGTCTACAGTGGAGGTCCTTAAACATCCACGTTAGGTTGTCAAAGGGGTAGCTAAATCCCCTCCAATAGCATAATTAAGTCGGCATGGTGGCAGCTAAAGTGTGCTATGGTAGCTGTTTTGTGCCATGTTCTATTTTCTCTCCGATGATTAATACGACAAAGTCACCACTCTGTCGTGTTTTCGCCAAATCAGCCACCATTAACTACGGTTTCTTAGTTTTTAAACCAAAATGTCAATTATTGATAATTCAGTTTAATATATCAACCATTTATATACATATGTTTTTTTTTCTCTATAAAGACTATTTATACTGAAAATGGCATATGGTGAGTTTGAATCGAAACATCGTAATATCTTATATTCACTTACATCGCACACAAGATAATAAGATTATATTTTAAATAAGGTTTTATTCCATTTATTAGACCACAAAAGTAATTTAGAAAACAATCTAGCATCACTTAGATGCTTTTAGGAGCTACAGTTCGTTGGAGTCGCCCGTAGCAACAAAAATAGGTAGGGTACATGCACAACAATGCTTTCCCCAGATAGATTCATAAAAAAGATTGACTATATAGTTTTGCTGATAACTGGACATTATATTTAATGCAATGAAGTCTTTTTATTATGTGCCAGTATAAGGCAATACTAGTGGTTCACTTTCAAACCAGGACATGACAACCTATTACAGCAAATGAAAAAAATCTGTACATAGAAATAACTTCGCGAAATTTATTAAGAGTGTTTTATTTGCATTTACTTCCCTTTATTTCATCAATATTTATATACAATATTGCGTTTGCTTAAGTCTCATCTTGCGTGCAAAATTTCAGATCATTTGCTCATTTCGTTTTTTCGGAGGAAAATGTGCTGAATGACACAGAAATAAAAAGCGTCTCAAAACGGGCTAAAAATCGTCAAGAAATATTACAATTCAAATCTGATCTTAATGATATACAATGTAGCATCGTTAAACTTGGAACATTTTTCTGTTTGGTTGCCTAAGTTCAATCAACTATGTAAGAACTTGTTCATTTCAGCTAAAAAAAAACGTGTCGTAATTAATACTTAATAAAAATGAAAACCTACGTGACGAGGAAACCGCAGTCAGTGATTACCGTTCCCTGCTTTCGGTTTCTAAATCATTAAATAAAAGTTGAAGTTCTCATCATAATATGGGGAAGTCAAGGGCTTTGACATGCTATAAATATTTTTTTAAACAATTATAAAAAATGAACGGACATAATTATTTAATTATTCTGACTTCTCGTTTATCGACTTTGCCTACTTTCTTATTAGGAATCTTAAACATATCTTAGTCGTCATTAGCATAAACTGGTGTTTGATTGACAGTTCAAAAACATTTTAGTACTATGGCACACTTTTCGACTATAGTGTCGAGTAAAATGATATTCAAAACAAAAACATTACTTATGATTATTTCATTCATGACGTACAAGGATGGGGAAGCACGCATTCTTATCAATGTACTCGACATTTACAATAATGTAATAATTCAAAATGTGACAAGTTTAAAGTAGCCAATGAAAATCCTTCTTTTATTCATTTCTTTCCTGCAAATTTCTCAGGGAGTCAGGAATTCTACTTTGAGAAAAATGAACTAAGATTTTAAGAAAAGTAAAATATTGACAATTCAAGTAATTTACATGTTATTTGCAGTGCAGAATTTATCGCCATATTTTTACTGCGTGGCTAACGTAATAAGGGCTATATAGCAAAATGTTTTTACCTTTATTATTAATTTAGTGAACAATGTGTATGCAATATGCAATGTGTAAACTACATTTTTGTTCACTTTACAATATTCTATTTTTAATACATTTTCTTGGACAGGTAAGGGATCAATGCATTATTTTGTTCGAGCAAAGTTATTAAAGAAAAGAAATACTAGAATCAAAGTAATAAACGTTTTATCTTAGTGATGAATAAATTATCTTAGAACTCATGCTAAATATTCTAAATTGAAAACTATAACGTACTGGTATACAAATTCATGTTTTGAAGTACATGCGGGATCTATTTACGAATAGCCGATGTTTTCGACTTCGTTATAAAAGTGTATTTTTCTGTACTTTTAACTAAATTGGGACTACGAAATGAATTCCTTATAAGCGATAATTCCTTATAAACGTGTTTGCTATAACCGTATATTTTAAATTAAATAAAGAAAGGCAAAATTCGTGCCAAAATTAATTGTTCCTTATAACCGGAGGATGAAGGTAGTTTCTCTCCAGGAACGATAGATAGGAAACGTCCCGCCTATATGACTGTAATACTGTAATATATGACTGTAATACTGTTAGGAAAAGGCGTAAAATGAAACAATCAAACAAACAAACTATAACCGTGTTCGCTATAAGTGAAGTTTACTGTATTCATTTCACATTTAGACAGAACAGATATATTTTATAGTAGATTTATCTATTTATACAAATACAGCATCCATTTAATTATGTATATTAACAGAGTTATCTATTTATGTTATAAAGATATTCAACGCAATTGTTCCTATGTAAAATACTTTGAATATATTCATTTTACAGTTTGACAAAAAGCACCTTATGAAGCTTGTATAAAAGTGATATATTTTCGTGTTAAAAAAAGATTGTTCAAACCGACAAACATTGACATGTACATTGGTCATATATTCACACAGAAGCGGTTGTAATAACAGATGTTCAAATGGGCAATAAAGTGAACATATACGTGAACATAATTAAGACAATAGATATTTTAATAACATATATATTATGTATCTATTCAACTAAAAATGCTGAAGATATTGCTCAAATGAGAAACATATTTTAATATCAGATATAATCATGTATCTATTCATGTAATAAAGAAATGCTCCCGGTTTTGTTCAAATAGACAATTTGTTTAACACATTGGACATTTATTCAGACACAGTATTGTATTAACAGAGTTATCTACTTATATTATAAATAAGATGTTAACAATATTGTTCAAAATAGCAATACTTTGAACTTTCACAGTTGTACAATGAAATGATATTCAGACAAGAGATTTTGTAATGACGGAGTTACCTGTTCATGTAAAAAAGAAATGCAAACAAAATTGCTCAAATGTGCAATACATGTACTTTTAACTTAAACATCGCATATGTATACAAACAAGAAATGATATTATACTTTATAGTTGAGTTATATCTTTAATACATCCAATGAAATCTTAAAATTGAAGACGTATAGGGTACTTGTCTTCAATGTCAGAATAAAAACAAGCTGAATTTAAACGGACTCCACTGAGGTTTCTTGCCATGGTGGAACTAGAAATAATTTTTTCGAGATTAATGTTCCATATGATGTAGTTCTACACCAACTTTTCAGATCATTCCAAAATTGATTTATTTCTGGATACATGTATATTTCTTTATTGAATTTTGCATATCTATTTATTTCAAACGCTTTAGCTGGTCTACATCAGAAATTGATATTTTATGTTTATTGGCTTTTGGACCATAGAAGAGCTCCTTAAGCATGTTATACAATTTATTGTTTTTCCTTAACTTAAATGTCCTTAAACACGACTACACAGATTTTTTGTGCATTTAAGTTGAATTTCATAAATCATGTGGATCTTAACATTCCATTTATTCGTTGTTAGGAATATCTGCCACAGTGTGTATTTAGTTCAGTCACCCTCTGTATCAATGCGTGTGCCTCGTGTGATTCGTGTGCCTCGCCTCCAATGATGACGTAAGAATATTGTTACTATAAATAGTAAAACCTTTAAGTGTAATAAGTGTCCACCGTTTTTGGTACAGTAAAAAAACTAATACAAAATTTAATAAGGTTAGTATCAGTTACAGAAAATTGTTTTTAAAGAAAGGTAAATTAAAGTCCAAACTAAGACATTCCCCCACGCATTTAATTTGTCCGCTCCATTTGAAGGGCTGAAACCTGCAAATATAAAGGAGAATCAAAGTCAAAATAACTGCAAAGAATTTTGATTTCGTAACTTATTCCATGTATGTCGCTTTATTATGCATATACTTGATTATTATGTATTGTATGTCAAAAGATCAATTTATGAAGTTGACTTATTAGCATTATGTCTCAGAAATCCATATTTTGTAAATTCTTTATGTGTTACATAATGTTTTAATAATGAACGAAGAGCATGTTAGATATTCAACGATTGAAGAATACCATAAATATCTACATGCCAATAATATACCCAGGAATTTGTGTATGTTCACATAGGTCATCAATCTGCCAAAATTCATGTCAGAGTTATTGGCCATGGAAAGTGACCTCCATTTATGTACCTGGATATGCATAAACTTTATGAATTTTTACCTTCGGTAGTTTATAAAATTGATGTCACTTACAAATTTCACAAAAATCCAAATGCATGCTAAATTTATGGGCCGTGGAAAATAATGCCCCTCCCCTCAAATTACGAATTGAAAAGACAATTGTGAAGAAAAAAGCAAACATCTTTAGTGATTTTAAATTAGATACGAAGTTGTACAAGCAAGGGGCAGGACGTGAAGTGGTTGCACACTTGGTTCAAGCGAGCGAATTGGTTGCAAACGTGACAAAATGGCGAACACGGCGTGGATTTTTGTAACGGGTTAACGAATTTTTGCCAGGCAAGTGGATTTCTTTGTTATTTTGAAATTCATTAGTATGTCTATTCCAGAATGCAATATATATGCCGAACTCGGTTAAAGATTTCAGCATGTGACTGTTCTGGTCGGTTTTTCTCCTAATATATTCGACTTTGTAAGTTTTGAACTGCATTTAACAATAACAAAATATGTTTCTGTCAATGCTGTACAAATGGTTTAGTTCGCAAGTCCGAAGAAAACGTTCAATACACAAAAATATCTTGTTCAAGCACATTTTGGATGCAGACTTCAATCATTTTTTGTTGCAAACTTATTCTTATTCTATTGAAATCCATAGTAAAACTTTGCAAAAGGAGTGTAGAAGCCTTAAGGTTATATTTATTAACCTATTTTGAATGGCAATTATTGACATTTATGTTCTGTTACTTGTTTTTGTTATAAATTAATGTTATTTATACTTTCTTCTTTTACAACAATTGTACATGGTTCTCAATTCAATACTATAATCATCAGTAAAAGCCTGCAAACAAAATAATAGCATATAGAAAAATATTTATTGATACTTCAATTCTAAAATATGTCATCATATGTAAAATGCAAATGAAAACTACATACAAAACAAACGTATGTGAGAGTACTGTTGTATGTAAGTGAATTATTTTCATCATTTATAAACTTAAGGACATGTGCACACATACGATGTTACTCGGCAAAATTTCCAAAGTTTATTAAAACAACAAGAAATGTTAATTTGTTTGTTTCTGAGAAAAGATCAGCAGTTGCTTTAGACATAAAGTATGTAAATGTACTTAAAATATTTTTACAAACCAAAAGGTTAAAATGACATGCTTGTTTACAATATTTTGGATTTGTACATAATATGTCAATTAGTATTCTAAAGATGATTTTGATAATCAGATCATAATATAAATGAAATACGATTGGTTATTTACCTTGACTGATACGTGACAAAACTACCTAAAGTCATTGTTCGAGATAGGGAATTTTTGGTCAATAATAAGGAACAATTTAAATACACATGTTTTTTTCAACTATATAATCAAATTCATATCAAATCTCAAAAAAGAACAATAATGAAAGCTGTTTGTTGCTATTTTCTTTTTCTTTTCCTTTACAGTTAGTCATGCCAAGGAATAAAAAAGTCCTAAGACTTTGTAAAAAGAAAAGAAGTATATCGAGGAGAAAAAAATGATGAAGATAAACACAACTGAACTTCAATTTAGCATATATTGTTATATATCTATTTGAAAGACCCTGTGTTAGGATATATCTGCACGCATGCACAATTTGTATATATATTTCTTATTAGATGAACGGGTATACTTGCCTTAATATTGCTTATTATTTAAAAAAAAATGATTAGTTATTCTTCGCTAAAAATATGCATGCCACATTATTGACACACAAGTTTGCAACCAAAAATGCTTGAAGTATAAATGTGCAACCAAAATGTGCTTGAACAAGATATTTTTGTGTATTGAACGTTATCTTCGGACTTGCGAACTAAACCATTTGTACAGCATTGACAGAAACATATTTTGTTATTGTTAAATGCAGTCAAAAACTTACAAAGACATATAAATTAGGAGAAAAACCGACCAAAACAGTCACATGCCAAATTTCAAAATATTTACATGATCAGTTTATATCTTCAATAACTTCGTTAAAACAGAATCTAGGATGCTGAAACCTTTATGCGAGTGTGGCATATATATTGCATTATGGAATAGACATACTAATGAATTTCAAAATAACAAAGAAACCTACTTGCCTGGCAAAATTTCGTTCACCCGTTTCAAAAAATCATGCCGTGTTCGCCATTTTGTCAAGTTTGCAACCAATTCACGTCCTGCCCCTTGACAAGATGCTCAAAACTTTACACAAATTATCACGCCGACGGTGTTTCTGATTCCGACGCCTTGCGAGTAGTAGAGTCCTTCTTTTCTGCTGAAAGTCGAGCTATCCATGTGCATAATTCTTTGATTTATATCTCATATAAAAACACGTGAATAGCTTGTTCAGCCGTATATAAAGTTTTACCTGGTGTTAAATGAAACTCCTCGGAGAGTACCCGTACTTCTCCACCGGAAGAGAGCTGTGTCGCCACCTCACACCGGAACGCTGGTCTTGCTGTTTCCGATGACGTCATAGTGAAGCGTAATTTCGAGGTGCGCATGTATTCACATTGTGTAGAAACAGGTAACCCGTCATCTATAATGTCGTCTGCTTGTGTAGGGAAGTGTCTCTAGATGTAACAAAAACATCAAATACATGTGCAACTAACTTATGTTGATTAATAAAGGCTATGTGTACAATTTTGTTGTGTTTATCGAAATATTTTCAATTGTGTGCAATATTTTTATCAGAGTTCGATGCTAAATAAAGGAGTTTTTTTCACAAAGAAAAAGATACATAATTGCGAATAAATCTCTTCCATAATTAGTTATCAGCGCAATCTTAACATAAATAGCAAAACCAGGAACCATGTACGGTCACACAGGGTTTCAATTTAGAAAATATTCGTTCTAGATGGCCAAATACATAAAGGAAAGTGTGAAGTTTCTAATGAATACACTTAATGGATGTAGTTTAGCACATGGATTTCCATGTTCACAAGTTGTTACAATTTACGTTCGTTTAAGACTTAAACCTCTTGGGGAGCGACCAACAACCTTAAGTTTACCTTTGGCATTTGTTTTTTGGAGTCAAGAGGTCATTTTGCAACGGATGTGGAAATAAAAATTTAATTATAGAAGTTCACAAAGTGGCTTAGAGTCAAAAAGGTACCCGTGCCCGAGTGGTTTCAAACCTCTTGCCTTTCACATCTTTAGGTACAGAAAGTCGGTGGTTCTATTCAGCTGACCGCTTGTGTCTGTAATAATATACAGAGGGGCATCTGAGGTCTTCCTCCACCAGTAAAGCTGGAAAGTCGCCATATGACCTTCATGTATACGTTAAACCCAATTACTCAAAAGGATGCATAATAATAGTGTTGTGACAAATTCTAATACCGTAGCCGAAATATATGAATGAATATAACAAATTTAAGTAGTCTGTGTCTCAAAGAAACGCTTTTCAAGTGATTGATACAAAAAAATAACCAAAACAGTGACGCTGATGCTGTACAACTATCAATTTTCTGAAGAGGCCAGTGTATAACTTTTTATTGTATCATTGTTTGGGGACCTTTCTGTTGAAAATGTATCAGAGTTAAATCGTATACATATACATGCACAGTGCGTTAACTAGAGTGCAGGTATTAGGTACCCGCACGCCAGAGAGTGCCCGTTGATTGGCTCATTTTTGCTCGTGTTTACTTATTGTGACGGTAAATAGAGAGAAAGCGACAGAAATATTATATTCAGATGCTCGTTCATTGGTTACTTTTTTTCTGGGCATTCATATTGTAACAGAGGGAACGTTTTTTATGTTTGACTATGATACAAAGGAGAAAGAACATCAAAACAATCGGCAATCTGATTAATACTCGTACAAATCAGATAGCTTCGTGTTTCTATGCTCTTATTTCTATTACTTGTAGATATAGCTCGTAAAAAGAAGAATACACCTACCTGAAAGAACGTGCTAGGAGGCGTTTTCTTGAACCATTCTATGATAGTAGACTGGGAGCTACCAATGTAACCAGTGCAGGAGAATTCTACCTGCTCCCCTCTGTCAATAATTGACTGGTTCTGAATCGGCACAACACCATAGTCTTCAGACAGTGCAGCACTGATTTGTAGGTCTCTCGGTAGCACTAAAAATGTACATCATATAATTAATATCTTTGTATGGCCGAATATATGTAGTTGTCCAGCTCCCTTTAATTATAAAGGAGTCAAATTTCCAAAAGACCAAGATAGAAAAGTCCATATGATATTGACGCTCTTTCGCATTGAACGATGAAATATGTATTCAAAAAAAATTAGTTCCCTCTGATCCAGGGGCCGTTATCGATAACGGAAGCGACTAGGGGACAAAATGCATGCTGATTTCGTTTACTATTAAACTCCTTTGTAAATGTAAATTAATACAATGTCATATGCTATGTCTTTATGTGTTACATAAATAAACTGTATTTATTTCTTGTAGTGCTTTGTTTATCCTTTTGGTGTTGTGTTGTTGTTGTTGCTGCTGCTGTTGTTTTCTCATGTGTGCAATACTTTAGGGCCATTTACAACATATGGCGTTTCATTAAGCAAGGCAATATAGAAAAGAATTCATTGAATAGGGGACGTGTCTTTAGGACAAGAAAGTACTTTAGGGATTCGAGTAATAAAAGGGCGTGAGTGCTCGCGCGCGCGTGTTTGTGTGCGTGCGTTTGTGTGCAAGGCGGAAGGAATTAACGCTGTTAAAAGGTGAAAGATATTCGAAATTCCAAACTATTAATGAATCAATTGAATATATAGGCATTTTTTACATTATACAAGGTGTAAAGAATTTTCAACAGGAAATCAATGTTGTTGATTAGCAACGCATGATCTCATTTAGCTGAGTCATTAGTCCAATTTAAATAAAATAATCAGACGTACAAATGATTGTTCAGTTGTTCAATTATTTTCGGTAATAAAAAAAAGAAAAAAGATAAGCCCCACTTTTCATAACTGTTTTGGGGATTAGAAAGACATCTTTGACAATTTGACACAAAAGTAGCTTATCAAACTCTTATTCATCCCCACATTCCCCCCCCCCCCCCCCAGGATATGGCGTTCCAAATTGTTGGTCGTCAAGTTTGAAAAAGGAAGGTATGGTGAGATCAGTGTATGTTTACAAGAGAATGGTTAAAGGCACATTATGCATCAGAAACAAATAACTTTTTTACTTCTTTAGAACGGACGAACATGAATTTCCTAATGATTAAATGATGGTTTATGAAATGTTAGATATTTGTAACCTGATTAAAATAGCGATAAATGCGAAATAATATTTCATAAAAGTAGCCAAATGTAAACAAAGTAGTATCCTGACTTCCATACAAAATCACTATAATAACTTATAGCAAAAAAAAAACAAAAAAAAAAAACATGGTTCATGTAATTAGCCATGAGTATTTTTTGGATACAATAATAGAACACCAACATTAATTTCATAATACTTTTGAGGAATAAAAATAAAAGCATTTCTGAGGCATAATGGGCCTTAAAACATTGTTTGTTCAAGTCATGTGCTCGTGAATCATACATGGGAAGATAAATCCTATTTTAAATTTTTAAATATGTTAAGTACTTAAAGCAAACAAATGATTAGAAAATTAAAATATGGGTCCCGACCATGCACACATTTATGGCGTATCTTTTGTTATAAAGGAGGACATCTAATACATTGTTTTTTTTTTTTTTTATAAAGTATTTTAAAGGAACTTATATTGCCTAAGGTCTAGAAGCCTGTAATTACAACATAATATTTGAAATTCTTATATAAATAAATCGTGGCACTTGTAAACGGAAAAAATGTGGAAAAGGCAATAAAGTATAATGTAAACATGGGATAAAATTGAAATTAAATATATAGTGCGACTCCTTGTTCGATTTGCGTTAAAATTTTACCCCATGAGCATATTATGAAAAATGGACGTTTCACTAAAAAGTCTCCTGTTACAAGTTCCAACTGCTATAAAACTATGAAAAATGCTTCAATACTGATGGAACTTGGCACATATGTTGACTGAACCATAACCTCTGTAACAATTTGCTCAAGTTTAAATTTCCTGTTACCGTGGCAACGGGGGACGTCTCAAAATTACAAAAACTCACTATTTTGCATTGTTTTTTCCATCAAAACTGATTTTTAAGTGATGCAACTTCTCAAGGCAATGATATAGAGTAAAAGGCTTTTCAGCGTTGGTTTCACGTCACCTTCAGATCGACCTGGCCATTTTAGTCTGTCACAAGTCCAAAATTTTCTTTACGATGAGGGGACTACCGCCCCACCCCCTAAACAGAAGGGAGCACATCCCCTTCTGGCAACCCCCTGATGTATCATTTTGATTGGGGCCGCGCCGAGAAAGTGGTCACTTTTCAACAACATTTCTTAAACGAAAAACAGTGTTTTGGGCTTAAATAGGGCATTTTTTCACTGTTTGAGTCCTCAAAAGGGGGGGGGGGCAAAAAGCCGTCAAAACACGCTTTTATCAGGGAAAAGGTTAAGTAATGCAGGGGAGTAAATAAGTAGAAAAAAAATCTTATGGTGGCTGATTGGTGCCATTCGTGTTTTCGCATCGCGACCCCACCAAACGAAAAGTAAAGAATTAAAAAGTTAAAATGGCGATTTAATAAATATTACCTCGCCACGCAGAGCGAGATTTAAGAAATAAAACGGCGAAAACACGCTAATTAGCAGGGGGTTGGGGCAAAGTTTCATATACCGTGTTAGCTAATTAGCGTGTTTTCAAAAAATTAAATTGTTCATAAAAATAATACTTTTCATATCCAGGCTATATGGTACATGTATGGTACATAAGACATTACACCTTTTTTGTCCCACATTAGTACACGTATTGCTATAGCTTACACTGTTACACAATAAATGATTGTGATTTATATTCAATATATTCAAATAGACATTAAGTTTAAAAAACAAAGCCAACAATAAATAAATGCTACATAAATAGTAATGTATATAGTATATTTACAGTCAGCACTTAAAAAGAATTAAGTGTATATAAATTCAGTAGTTTTGTTTACAAGTTTGTTTAATTGACAAGTATTAAATTTTTATCATTATTCATCAAACTATTTAGCGTTTGAGTGTGTCTTAAGCTCAAATATATTTTGTTTCTTTGATAAGTAATTATTTTATCATTAGTTAGTTTAATAATATTTGAACTATACAATACATGTCAGATATGAATAACACAAAAACAAATGTACATATAACATGTATAAGTATAGTACAAATGGTTGGGCTACAAATTATAACAACATTAGCAACAGCCTTTCCCACAAAGTCTAATTTTATAATACATATTTTCCGGATACTTTCATAAGAATAGTTACAAGTAATTGGAATGTCAGTGTAAGTGAGAAAAAACCCGCAAGCACATGCACACACGCACACACACACGCACACACACACACATACACATGAATTTATTATAAATTATCAGTTTTGCTCCATAAAATTAAGATAGAACAGGGTCTTTCAAATAGAAATTTAATATCATTATTCAATAAACTATCAAGCTTTTGAGTGCGTTTTAAGCTCAAATATATTTTGTTTCTTTGAAAAGTTATAACTTTATCATTATTCATTTAACTGTTTAACGTTTGAGTGCGTGTTAAGTTCGAAATACTATAGACACAAGTAACATTAATATAATTATTTTTTTTCTTGTCATAATCACTGATTTAAACAAAGACAAGTAGGACAGACAAAATTCTTTGTGGTACATTTTACTGATAACCTCAATACGAAGACCACACAAAATACCGTTTTCCAGCATATACCGGATAAGTCGTTTGATTGCTTAAATGTAAAATCTCGCCTTTCACTCAACAGAATGAGCTTTAAACATCTAAATAATCTTTTCACAACTATTTATATCCGAAAATGAATGGAAAATGTAAAACAATCGGTGAAAAAGCGATATCTTTCTACTTTTTGATCATGATTTCTGCAAGAGTCTATATAGGTACTGCTCCAGCACTGTACATAGAGTGAAATCCAACCGCACGATTGATATCTGGTTGTCTCAATCAGCTATTGTACTGTGTGTATGTTTTAACTTTAATAAGGGGTCATCCGCCCTTTCAGGAGCTGAGAGTACGGATTAAGGACATGTCCTTAAATAGTATTGAAGTTGCTAAATGGTGACCTACTAATTTTGAATCCAGTAATTCACTAAATGCGACTAATATTTGTTTTTCCTTTTCTTTTTGATATATAATATTCATATGACTTAGTAATGCAAGGGGGGCCAATGAGACCATTATATGAATCAGGCTAAACTGTTGATAAAGTTGCCAAAATGGAGAATGAAAAAAAAAACAAGTATACGCGAGCTTGTAAGTTCATATTGGACTATATCATGTCAGATTTTTGTTTGATTTTTTTGTCCAAACGCCGAACGTGAATCTCCGAGCGCGATTTTATCCGAGCGCGGTAAAAGGCGAGTCACAATTTCTTGAACCCTGTTCTACAAACTTAAAATTCTCTTGCTATCTAGGAGTGTAATTTGAAGATATAATTTATCACATAACTAAGGCCAGGAGTGTATAATAAAACCCTTTATATACAAGCACACAAATGTTAGCGCTATACATATGTCCTACCTATAATTAAGTATTAAAACTACACTAATTCATTATCATCTATTCTTATCTTTTACTAACCATTAACGCGTAGTTCCATTTCAGCACTACGTGTGGTCGTATCCATACCAACTGGTTTGTAAGTAATAACACATTGGTACGACTTGGCATCGTTACAGTTCATTTTTGAAACCAGAAATGTTGCTTTCAAATGGCTGTTATATAAATTGTTTGCGTCAATTCTTCCTTCCAACGTAGGAGTCTTAGCTTTAATATCACTTGGTGCATTCTGGCTCACTACCGCTGATTTTCCTAATTCTATTTCAGCAAATGAGATGGATTCACGTCTGATGTACATTGAATATACTGATTGAGGAGAGATCAGTCTTTCTGATTTACATTCCATTACAACAACATCCGTTGGAGCGACGCCTCCACCCACAGATATCGAACTTGGCTGTAATGTCATCGTCTGCGCTGAAACTATATACAACATGTATGGTAACCGAGCATAGCATATTTTGTGAATCGAGATACAACTTAATACCTTTTAGCAAAACTGCAAAATAATGACATATGTATATGAGGCGGCTTATACATTTTATTTCAAATACCTATGAGATATTCCACCAAATTACAAAAAGATTTCACAGAAAAATGGCTGGGGTAAACATGATTCCTTCAAACCTTGCATGATGATATATATCATGGTGTTACAAGAATACTTAATTATTACATGATTTAAATTCTGTATCAAGGGAGGGGTATATGGGTGGAGATGACCCGCGTGTCCATTTGTCCATTTGTGGTAATGCGGCTCCCTTGGGAAGAATATTCCGATCCGACGTGCAACAGGTGACATATTTCAGTACATATTTCAGTACAGTCAGAATGTCTACTAACCAAACAAAGGTACAGTATATCACATTAATAAACACGTTCACATATGTTAACATAGATTTTTCACTTTATTTCAATAAGGATTTGAATCCAATAAGGACATACGATAATGGTATATACAATATAATACTACGCGCTGTAACGTCGCTTTTCATTTGGTCGTGATGATTTTATGGTTTTATATACACGGCTGCTGAATCTTACTTTTTTCTCTAAGAGAAAAGGGAAAATTGCTGTATTATAAATTCGTTATAAATATTCTTGACTTATATATACAGTTGTTTGCAATATAACCGTTTATATACATATAACATGTCAAAATCTTTATAACTAATAATATAACGAAGAAATGATAAATTTCATAGTCCAAACATTTATATCAAATTCATATTGTTAGTGAAGTAACAACGTTTTGTAAAAAAAGTGGTTGTGTAAAAAATAGAGGTCATTGTACAATACTGATTCTATTGGAATCGGCAATGTATAATCACCTCATAGTTTCAAAATTGTAATGGAGTACGATATGTATTTTATTAGATGTTTGGGACACTAAAAATGAAAACGAGGCCATATTGGACAAGGTATGCAGCTGATATAGATTTTTGGACTCCGGCGAGGAAAACGAGGCAAAATTATAAGATTTGATCTGATATTGATTTCGTTTGGGTGATCACGTGGTTCAAACACGAAGAGTTCAATAAGTGTGAAAAAAATGATAGTCAGGCTTTTATGATACTTATATAGTCGTACGATAGTTTAACTGCCATATAAAAAGGTCATTGTTTGAATGACCGATACGGAAACTCAAAAATCTTGGTCACCCGTTAGAAATGGACATATACATAATTATTTTATGTGAAGCTCCTCAATACTATATATGAGCCGTGCCATGACAAAACCAACATAATGGGTTTGCGACCAGCATGGATCCAGACCAGCCTGCGCATCCGCGCAGTCTGATCAGGATCCATACTGTTCGCTTACCAACCCTATTACAAGTAGAGAAACTGATAGCGAAAAGCATGGATCCTGATCAGACTGCGCGGATGCGCAGGCTGGTCTGGATCCATGCTGGTCGCAAACCCATTATGTTTGTTTTTGTCATTGCACGGCTCATATACATAATAGTCTTAATAAATTTTGTATTCAGTTTGAAACAAATAATGTCCATACGTCTGAAAAGAACAAACTCTCTGTATAAAAATAGCAGCTTTATTTCAGTTTATAGTTAAACAATGTATTGATCAACTTGCATTGTAAGTTGTTGTTCTTTGTTCTTACGCATGAACATTTCTTTCACTGATTACAACTAAAAAGGCCCATTATGGCCCACAAATGTGTGTGTGTGTGTGTGTGTTTTTTTTTTTTTTTTTTTTTTTTTTTTTTTGTTTAAACATTTTGAATTTTGTTGACCTGTTAATTTTAATTACAGCTTTGATACATCCGTTTTTTTTTTTTTTTTCTAATTCTTTTAATTCTTTTGCAATTATTACAATTTTGTGATTATTATATTTTTTAACACTTTTTTTGCAATAAGAACAGATTTTGTGATTAGGTTGATGACAAATTATTTCATATATTCAGCGTTTCTTTTTAATGGCATTAAGCATCCAACGTGTTCTTTATCCATTACTAAAACATTGTAACACACTTATTTGCCCTTTCTTAAGAAAACGAAATGTGTTTATTTATGAAGATTAATGTGAATTTTATCTAACTCTTCGTATTAACGTGGCGTTAATACAAAAAGTTAATAAGAAGGGCTCCCACTACCACCAGCCCTGACTGCGTGGAACGTTCTCTTGGCATTTTAGCAATACATAGCTATATTGTTTGCCATACTAGCTTTGACAATGTCTAAGAAATTATCACACATTTTTTAGATTTCTAAACGTCTCAGGCCAAAATTTCCAAAATCTGTTACAAATTTACATGCTGTTTATAATATAAACCAAGCACAAAAGGCAGTTAAGAACTATTATTTCACTTACCATGAGCGAAGAACATAAATGTTGTTGTTGCGAAACATTTTACTGCAATGCTACACATATTTACATTATGTTGCTCCAATAAAAAAATTAAATCCTTTTTTGTAATAACACAAAAACTTGAGTATGAAAATTTGAATAAAACTGTATCACATTAGAGGATTTCAGGGCACAATATATTTTTTAAAAACTTGAATAATTTACCGTATTCCGAATTCCGTGATGTCATACGGTGTTACTCACAGAAAAGCAAATAATGTCACGTGATTTGAGGTATAAATCGTGAGCTTGAAGAACTCCATAGGACGTTATAAATCGGCTTAAGGACCCTATAAAATGCGATAATGAATTTATAGGCATTGGCCAAACATTAACTATTGATAAATGTTTATAAATAAATGTTTATAAATCGTGTCACTTGTCGTATGTTAGGATTGGGTTCATGCTATATATATTATATGAGGTAATTATAAATTGTTGTTAAATTCTGCTGGACGATTACACAGTTGTCAGATATTGTAGTTGGACGAGGCACTAGCCGACTCTGATATAGGTTTTGTGCTGTGTAAGAGTCCAATAGAATCATTATTGTTCTTAACAATGTATATATACTGACCTCTTTATTTCACATTTGTAACATTTTAACAGATCTTTAATAGTATAACAAGGAATTCATCTGATTTTACGATATGCATTTGATATATAGATATTTTGTGCTCTGAAAAATAAATATATAAAAACGAGGCTTTACGGGATGCAATGTGCATTTGGTATGTATATTTTGGACTCTGGAAAAGAGGCTATATAGGGTACGAGATGCGTTTGATTTGGGTACTAGTATTTGGACAGGAAAGGAAAACTATGCAAAATTGATAAGATTGGATCCGATCATGTTTTCTATTGAAACATCGCTGTATCTTCATTCATTATTGGTTATTTATTTCTATGTGAAATAACAGAAAAAACACATAAATAAATAAAAAGATAAATAAACAAATAAAATTGACAGGTTTTATGACTTAATATAAACGGTTGTTTTTATATATAACCAAAGCCGTACGACCATATAACTTGTTAATTAATTTATAATACTGCAAACTTTATCAGAGAAAAAAATTATAAATCGACTGCATCGGTGTATAAAGATCGTTATAAACGTGCAATATGCATAAATGTGAAGGTTATGGTTGAGTGATAAAGAAATTTAGTGTAACCTTGCGTAATTGCGTAATTTAGTTTTGTGCTTTAATAATTGTTGTGTTTTACTAGAGGATATGAAAAAAATCAACTTAGAAAATTATTCAAAGAATAAAAGAACAGCACCAAACTTGTTGGAAATTCATGTCTAGTATATTCTTCCACTGATTCCAAATACCAACCGTGGTCTTCATTTAAGCTTGTTATACACCAAGTTTAATGACAATACCTCATTCCTAACTCTAGTTATTGTTCGGAAACCATTTTTCTATTTTTTAGTAACGGTGACCCTTACCTTGACCCCACGGATCCAAATGCAAAACCAACCAGGGTCTTCATATATAAGCTTGATATACAACAAGTTTGATATCTCTATTTCATTCCTATTTCTGGTTATTGTCCGGAATCCAATTTTCTATTTTTAGTAAGGGTGATCTTGACCCTGGAGCGGACACAAAAGTGTTACGGACGGACAGATGGACAGACTGAGGGACGGATGGACTGACAGATGGAGACCACTCCTATAATTTTCTTTCCGCTATGCAGAATGGGATTTAAAAAAAGGGTAATAACTTAAAACAAGAGGCCAATAATGGCCCTGAAGTCGCTCACCTGTATATAGGCCCCCGGAGCAGGGCCAGTTTAAACCCCAGGGCTTTTATTTGAACAAACTTGGTAGGCACCCATTAGAAGATGTTTCATGCTAAACATCTAAGGTCTAGCTCGTTGGGTTTTTTAAAAAGCTAAAAGTGATCACAAAAGCTCACCTTGTCACTTTGTGACAGGTGTGCTAAAAATGGATGGCACATTTATATGACTTGGCAATATCATGTACTGTATTAATTAGGAAGTGTGGAAATTATGAAGCCATTAGTATAGATAGAACATAAGATTATCCAACTTGCCGGTTTAGGTCAACAATTTTCATGTTCAAAGTGCTGAAAAGGGCAAAAACTTGGTAAAAATGAAAGCCATAGTTTTGTTACTTGCCCAGATTATGTAAATGTACTTTGTATTGATTAATAAGTGTGTAAATTATGAAGCCATTGGTACAGGTAGAACTTAGGAAAAATCCAACTTGGAATTTTAGGTTAACCTAGGCTAGACAGTTCAATGACTATATGTTGGGGGCATTAAAAGTCACTTTGTTTCAAATGAGGGCAAAAAAACTTCAATACTTATTCAATAAAAAGTTTAATTTCCAACAATATTTAAAACTCATTTCATTTTTACAATTTTCTTTATAAGAACTTAAATTTAATGACTTCCTACAGTCCTAACAAATAACAAAGTAACTTATAAACGCATTCCTAAAGATCAACAACCCAAAACCTATAATATTGAAATAAATTATTCATCAACTTTTAACAAAAGTCACAACTGACCACAATCCACAATTAACAATGAATAATGAGATACACAAAGGTCTATGACATGCTGATAAGTTCTTCTTAGTGTTTTTGTTTGTTTGTTTTTTGTTTGTTTTTTCCAAAATAAAAAAATTTGCTGCAGAAAGTTGTGTAAGTATATCATAATTTGTAACATCTCTTATAATGCTGTGCTGTATACACTAAACAGTTTTCCTTTCTATACAAAGCAGTTTTTTCATGAGATTAGACCAGGTTTAATTAAAGGAACTCCATTGAGGTCAAAAAGCATAAAAACATAAAATTTGAAACTCAAGTAGAGCACTTTACTGAAAAAATCTGAAAAGGAAAATAAAGAAATTTACACAAAATTAAATTTAATATTGATTTTTTGTGTGATTCTTAGTCTACTTTGAGTGAAAAGCGTTGCAACACTTTTCATATTTGCGACATTTAACCATCAAACATCTGTCAGTATCACGGTAACAATATCTTTGAAATAAGTACACAAGTAATTTATAAACTAATCTTAATTTTTAATAATTTTAGTGTCATCAAAATTTCGTCTAAATGATGTATATCATGTCGAATGACATTTAAGTACTATACCAGTAAATTAATATCATTGTGATAGTATTAATATTTGTTTTCAAAGTTCAGTTTTAATTTCACTATAAAGTGAACTTAAATGTGTTCTTCTTCATATATTTTATCACTGTTCTCCATATATTTGATCACTGTTCTTACTAAATTTAATCACTGCTCTTCATATATTTAATCACTGTTCTTCACATACATGTATTTAATCACTGTTCTTTATTTATTTAAACATTGTTCTTCATTTATTTAAACACTGTTTTTCATATATCTAATCACTGTTCTTCCTACATTTAATCACTATTCTCAATATATCCAATCACTATTCTTCATATATCCAATCACTGTTCTTCATATATCCAATCACTGTTCTTCATATATTTGATCACTGTTCTTCACATATTTAATCACTGTCTACATATATTTGATTACTGTTCTTCATATATCTAATTACTGTTCTTCATATATTTAATCACTGTTCTTCATATATTTGATCACTGTTCTTCACATATTTAATCACTGTCTACATATATTTGATTACTGTTCTTCATATATCTAATTACTGTTCTTCATATATTTAATCACTGTTCTTCATATATTTGATCACTGTTCTTCACATATTTAATCATTGTCTACATTTATTTGATTAATGTTCTTCATATATTTGATCACTGTACTTCATATACTTGATCACTATTCTTCACATATTTTATCACTGTCTACATATATTTAATCACTGTTCTTCATGTATTTAATCACTGTTTTTTCACATATTCAATAACTGTTCTTCATTTATTTGATCAATGTTAGTCTTATTTGTTACCATTTGTTATGATAATCAGCAGTTGCCAATAAACTGATGAACGTCTGCTGCTTCATTTTGCGGCATACCAGAATAGATGACAATATTATCCTCCCCATGACTGTTTTCCACAACAATATAACCAGTCTGTTGGTCACCAATAGACTGTAACTCTTCAGTTTGTATCACTATAGTTTCCCGGTTATCTAAGTCATCTCCTATATTCATAACAATAGTATCAGCCACATCAGCTTCTGTTGCTGTATAAACAGCGTTACCTTCATTTTGTAGACTAGTCTCACAAATTCGCTTCCCATCTTCATTGTTTCCACTTTGATGACTTCCAAGTTTATTTTCAATGAATTTTAACTGATTGACATTTTGATTAAAGCTTTTTCGCATATCAAAAGTGCACCCTGGCTTCCCTATAAATTCATGCACGTATGCTTGTTCTTTGTTAACAGAATCCTTATTTACATTTCGCATGTTAACTATGTCAGGATTTCTTATTTTCATTTTCTTGGCTTCTTCTTTCTCAATATTGTGAATTTTCCACATGTGTTTATAATACGGCCAAATTTGAGTGAATCCCTGATTACAAATGGGGCAGAAATACATTTTTTCACCAGTATGTGTTAATTCATGTTTTCGTAAGTCCAAGTCCCCTTTAAACTTTTTTGGACAATATGAGCACTGTAGGAATGGGTCAAAATGTCGGTTTCGATGCTGGTCTCTTGTGGCGACACGGAAAAATTCTTTATCGCAAATGTCACATTTGTAGTTCCGGATATTCTTGTGCACATTATTCACATGTCGCCTTACTATATATGCCATTCTGTAATGAAAAACAAGTTGATTTATACATGTATCTAGATACTATACACATTTATTCTTTACAAACTGTAATCTGTAGATATTCATAAATGAAAAATAATACAAAGAACATTTACCAAAAAAGATAACATGTGTTTTTTCCAATACAATTTTCTTGATTTTTACATATTTCAAATGCCAATCTACATCATGTACATCAGTTTTTTTTCTCTTGGCAGCTTTTTATAACTCGTACTCGTATAATAAATAAAATTTCCAAAAGTCATGACTTTATCTTCCTGGGGAATTACTTTGATTTAATGACATTTTGCTTTAATGTACTTGGCAAAAAATT
Source organism: Ruditapes philippinarum (assembly GCF_026571515.1). Taxonomy (NCBI): domain Eukaryota; kingdom Metazoa; phylum Mollusca; class Bivalvia; order Venerida; family Veneridae; genus Ruditapes; species Ruditapes philippinarum. Next base: position 90,047 of record NW_026866230.1, on the reverse strand, counting down.
ACTTACTTTCTTTTAAAGAACCATATCAATGTACCATAACATACATTGATTTAATGAACCCTATCAAGTAAAGATAACTTACTTAAACTTCATTCCGCAGAGCTCACACACATATGGATACTCTCCGGTATGATTGGTCATATGTACATCAAGATACTGTTTCCTATAAAATGCTGCTGGACACTGCTCACATTTCCATTTTTTCTCTCCATGTTGCAACATATGACTCTGGAAAACATCAAAATAAATATGAAGCTTTTCATACATGTGTGAACCCTTTCCACTCCTTATATCTTAAAATGGACTTGTCCATCTTTCAATCTGGACAAAACCATTCATAATTTTTAGGAAAAATTCAAAAGAAAATAACTGACAGAATAGCGAACAGTGCACACCATGATCAGAACAGCCAGATTTTGCTGACCGATCTTGGTCTGCCCTGGTTGCATAGATAGAATTTATGGTAGCAATGAGGCTAAAGATAAATGTAACAGCAAAATTTATGTCAGAATTTGCACAAATAATGATATCGTACATATGATAGGGTTAATTTATATGTAATGTTTCAAGTAAATGATGTATAATATATGTACATATGTATATAGATGTTTAACACATGAAAACTAGAACTATCACTAAATGTGATTAATACTCCCACAAGACTGCTTCTGAAATGAGGATGTTACTTGTAACAGAATACCTAGTAAAACAATTGAAATACTGTTATGGTTGTGGGCAATTAAAGATAGTTGTGGTTCTTGTATGTTGAATTTCCTTTCAATGTGGTTGGCCAGTTTTATTGAATTACTCTGCAATAAGTCTAGAAAGACAAAGAAAAGGAACAAAGGGCAATAACTGTAATTAGTCCAAATAGAGTTATGGTTCTTGTGCACTACACTTCATCTCACTGTCCTTGACCATTGTATAAAGTTTCATTGAATTCCAACCATTAATTTTTAAGTTATGCACTGGACAATAAAAAGTAACAAAGGACAAAAACTTTTAAATGAGTCTAGAAAGATTTATGATTTCTGTACACTGTGCTTCCTCTAAATATACTTGAACATTGTATGAAATAGTATTGAATTCCAACTAGTAGTTTTCAAGTTATGGTCTGGACAAGAAAAAAGCAATGGAAAAGTAACAAGGGAAATAACTCTGTAATTACTTTAGATAGAGTTATGGTTCTTGCGCACTGCACTTCCCCTTATTGTGCTTGACAATTGTATGAAGTTGTTTTGAATTCCAATCAGTAGTTTTCAAGTTATGCTCCGGACAAGGAAAAGTAACAAAGGCAATAACTCTGTAATTACTTTAGATAGAGTTATGGTTCTTGTGCACTGCACTTCCTCTCAATGTGCTTGACCATTGTATGAAGTTATATTGAATTCCAACCATTAGTCCTCAAGTTATGGTCCGGACAAAAGAAAGCAATGGAAAAGTAACAAAGGGCAATAACTCTGTAATTACTTTAGATAGAGTTATGGTTCTTGTGCACTGCACCTCCCCCTTATTGTGCTTGACAATTGTATGACGTTGTTTTGAATTCCAATCAGTAGTTTTCAAGTTATGCTCCGGACAACTAAAGTAACAAAGGGCAATAACTCTGTAATTAGTCAATATGGAGTTATGGTTCTTGGGCACTGCACCTCCCCCTTATTGTGCTTGACAATTGTATGAAGTTGTTTTGAATTCCAATCAGTAGTTTTCAAGTTATGCTCCGGACAAGGAAAAGTAACAAAGGGCAATAACTCTGTAATTAGTCAATATGGAGTTACGGTTCTTGTGCACTGCACTTCCTCTCAATTCCCTTTGTTACTTTTCCTTGTCCGGGACCATTGTATGAAGTTATATTGACTTCCAACCATTAGTTTTCAAGTTATGCTCCAGACAAGGAAAATGCAACGGACCGCTGGACCGACCACCGGGTGACTCCTATATACCCCCCCAAACATCGTTTCAGGGGTATAATTAGCAAAATGTGAACCATTGACCTTAATCCTTAACAGTACAATATTTGGATCTCACACCAGCTGCCAGTACAGACAGCTTAACAGTTACTTGAGTTTGGCGTATATTGTTATGTACCTGGCAGTCTGTTTGTCCATCTGCACTACTGGGTGCCATGTAACTGAAAAGAGAACATTTGGGCTAGATATTCCTGTCTGTGATGACAGCCTGTGTTTGATTCTTTTTCTTGCATATTACAAATTAATGATACATTGTATTTCGGAAAGCAATTACGAAAACTTAAAGTTTCATTTAGCACTTTTTTTATAGTAGTGTATGAATTTACAACTTCATTCATAACGGCAAAATGACACCATCCTGAGAACGCAGTTCATTAACCCATTACTTCATATACACGCCTTTTAACGCCTTTTTCACCCCCCCCCCCTTTTTGTTGTCTCAGATGGTGAAAAAATGCCTTATTTAGGCCCCCAACACTTGTTTTTGTTTGAGAAATGTTGTTAAAAAAAGTGACCACTTTTTCGGCGCGGCCCCCCAACCAAAAGATACATCAGGGGGTTGCCACAAGGGGGAAGTGCCCTCTTCTGTTTGGGGGGTTTGAAGGGGGGCGGAGTCCCCCTCATCGCCAAGAAAATTTTGGACTTGTGAGAGGCTATAAATGACCTCAGATTGATCATAAGGTAACGTGTAACCAACGCTGGAAAGCATTTGACTCTACCTCAATCCATTGAAAAGTTGCAGCACTTTGAAATCAATTATGATGGAAAAAAATCAACGCAAAATAGTGATTTTTGGCAATTTTGAGATGTCCCCTCTTTGCCATGGTAACAGAAAATTTAAGCCTGAGCATGTTGTTGCAAGGGCAATGGTCCAGTCAACATTTGTGCCAAGTTTGATTAGTGTTGAAGCAGTTTTTATAGTATTATAGTAATTAGAACTTGTAACGGGAGACTTTTCAATGAAAACAGCCATTTTTCACAAAATGCTCATGAAGTAATGGGTTAATAAAAGGTGCATCATTTTGCTGTTATGAATGAAGTTGTAAATTCATAAGCTACTATAAGAAAAAAGGGCTAATTTAAATTATTAATAGTCGCAATTTCTTTCACAATTATGAATAATATGCTGTATGCAAGAAAAAGGATCAAATACCTGAGCTGCCAATAAAAACATATCTAGCTCTTTGGTAACTGTTCTTTTGTTATTTTTTCCTTTTTTAATAGAAAGGCATTGACCTCTGAACTCTATTATTCCCTTTTATTCTCTTTACAGATACATGGCACCCAGTAGTGCAGATGGACAAATAGACTGCCAGGTGCATAACAATCAGTCAAATTTTTTGGGAGTGTATAAAAAAACAAACTCATAATTCTAACCCTTTTACAGGCTGATGTCTTGAAGCATTTTCCACACTCCTCACACTTGTATGGCATTTTATCAGAATGCATCTGTTCATGATATTTTATCATGCTCAATGATCCAACTTTACCACATTCATTACACTTAAAGTCATTACGCCTCTTCAACGGCATCTGACCTTTTTTTAATCTTTTCCGCCGTTGTTTCTTTGGATATACCCTTTTAATTGTTTTCTCTAAATCTTCTTCCTCTCCATCACATAGTTCATCATCAAGCTCTTCTTCTTCCTCTTCATTACAAACACTGTTTTCTGTTAACAGACCAGACCCATCATTTCCAATACCTTTCCTCGAATCATTTCTAACAATTGCGTCATCTATTTTCTCAGCATCAGAATCTTCATTACAAGTTACTTCATGATCACTTGTTTTATCAGCATTGAAGTCCATCTCTTCATTATAATATTTATCTTTATCTTTAGAAAAGGTAGATAAACCAGTTTTCCTATTAGAACTTTTCATTGATTTAAGATCCCTAGTTTCTCTTAAAGCTAATAAAGTTTCACCAGCATTGAAATCAGTTTCACCAATTAGAGATTTTCTCCGTTTTAATGTAAGCTTCTCATTTTTGGTTTCTTGCAACTGCGGTGTCCTTCCTGTAAGTTTCAACATTTCTGGTAGTTCACTTTCCTTCATTTTAGTGGTTAATTTTCTTTTCCTCTGAGAACGTGTATAGACTGGTAAACTATTATTTTGTTTCTTATCAACAAGTTCAGAATTTTTACGACTAGTTTTAGCACCAATCTTTTCAATATCTTTATCTGGTGAAACATCATCAACATTTTGCTCCTTTTTCTTACTACATAACTTTCTATTGCTTTTAAACCTGATATCATCAGTTGAATCCATTTTCATTTCAACAAGTTCATTGACCTGATCCAGCATTTTTCTTTGAGAAGATCTCTTTACAATTTCATTGTTTCTTCTATCAATGTCACTGCGATTGTCTTTCTCTTTACCTTTCTCAATGTCAACAGTTGTCCTAGATTTTACATCTTTATCTTGGTTTATTTCATATTCCACCAAAGTATCAATGTCTTGATCTTCTTGTACATCTGAAACTGTTGGGGATTTTTCCTTTTCATTATTACTGACTGGATCAACAGCAGCTTGTTTATCAGTGAGTTCAGGATCCTCACTTACCTTTGAATGTTCAACTTGGAGTGAATCATCTGGCACCATCACCTTGAAAATATTAATAAATATAATCAGCATATAAAAGGGCATTATTGAATTTCAAGATTGTCTTTATATTACATGTACTAGTATTAAATTGAGTACAGTGTATAAAGAGATACACATGGTATCATCAATTTCCTAGCAACCATGAAACCATTGAAATTGTTTCTTTATTTGTGCATTTAGTAAATTGCTGCACATAGTAAAATACAATATAATATTCCGGGCATAGTTTAGCCTGTCTTATAAAAATGATCTGACCAGTTTATAAAATTGAGAAAATAGAAATCCCAAGAGAAAGTCCAAAATGACAAAATTGAAAATGTTGCAGGCTCAATTTGTTTGAGCATGTTCATGGATGGCACTGTCAATTGCCAACTACCGTCCACACCCCCTAGCACCGGCTTAAGCAGTGTTCAACATTTAAACATGTAATGGTTAAAATTTTGAATTTAGAAACAGATGTGCAGATGTGTTCATGCATCCAAACCTCTCATTCCAAGTCTCAAAGTTATAGTTATGAATTGAAACTCTCTTGTAAACATTTGTTTAAAGCATTTCTGAACTTGTCTGTGGGCAATACAGACAAGTGATTTTACCGTCCCTGGACTGTAAGCGACAATTGCAACTTAAGTAAATCACTTTTTTTGCTCACTTACTTTTAAATACCTTTTCAATTATTTTTTCATGAAGATTAGCATAAAACTGGATGCATGCTGCTTAAAGCTTGTCTATTCTTTACAGCATATGGATGAAATTGCACCAGTAGTTTATGAGGAGGAGACCCGACAAGTTTTGTGACAGACAGACAGACCATAAAAAAGTTATCCCTATAAGTTGTGCATGAATCAGCTTCTATGTACCTGGCAACACAAAAAACATTAACAGGCCAAAACACCTTTGTATTTAAGGACCATAATAAGCACAGTAAAAATTTATTCAAGCTGAAAACCCTTGTAATATGCTTAAGTACTTGAGCTACCAATTAATCATATAAAGTTTCACTGAAATTGCATTAATGGTATTAGAGGAATAGCCTGGACAAACATTAAAAATAAAAGATATGCCAACGGGCAGAATGTTGATCCTATTTGTCTTAATTCAAACCCGAGTCTATAAATTTCAGATCAAGGAGAAAGATATATAGTGATTATATACACAGGTGAGATGTGCGCAAGACACCCTTTTTATACCCAAGGCAAATTCTTTTCATTGCTTCACCTTAGATGACATTGACCTCTGACCCAGTGACTTTGGTCATGTGCATGAAACAAAGTCTCATGATGAACATTTGAGAAAATAGAAATCCCTAGAGAAAGTCCAAAATGACTTTTTTTATATTTTTTGGAAAATTCCTCCATACACAAAGAAGTTATGGCATGGACAAGTTTAGACGCAAGCACCCAAAAAAAACACTGAACAGCCATTTTGACAACTATGTGGAGCTCAGTGACAAATATCCTCTGACCACTTAAAGCATAATACTTAAAAGTATAAGCAAGATACAGTACCGCTAAAAATGAAAAGGTGGCAACTTACAGTGTATTAAGTTGACCACATCACAAACCGGCTCAATTTAAAAATCCTCTGACCACAAAGCATAAAACTTCAAAGCATAAGCAGGTTACAGCCAACAAACAAATTTTCATATTTCTATTCGACCTTTGACCTCTTATGACCATGAAATACAATTTGCGTGAGACTTGAGGAACATAGATCTGTGCTAATTTATATAAAAATCAATCTATGTATACAGAAGTTATACTTGCAAATGAATGTTTTATTTTATTTGACCTTTTGACTCCAAAGTGTGGCCTTGACCTTTACCACAAACACCTGAAATTTTCCAGAGACACTCCGACTTACTATGGAGAACATTTTACCTGAGTAATATTAAAATCACTCCATGCATGTGGAAGTTACGCTCCGGACACAGATTTTGTGCTGACCTACAAGTGTGACTTTGACATTTGAACAGCGAACTTGGGTTTTGTGTGTGACACCACCCCACCATTGTGAACATTTGTACCAAATTACTTTGTAATCTTTCAAAGAATGAGCAAGATACAGCGCAAACAATCAAATTTTGATATTTTTATTGACCTTAGACCTCTTGACCTTCATTTTGCGCGAAGCAACTCAACTGAATATGGAGAACATTTGTGTTAAGTAATATTAAAAACCATCCATGTATGTAGAAGTTATATTCGAAAATGAATGTCTCATTTTGTTATTTGAACTTTGACCCCTAAGTGTGACCTTGACCTTTACCTCACACACCTGACTTTTTGCGCTACACCCCGCCTCACTATGGAAAACATTTGTCCCGAGTTATATCAAAATCTCTCCATGCATGAGGAAGTTAAGTTCTGGACACTGGTTTTGTGCTGACCCCCAAGTGTGACCTTGACCTTTGTACAGCGGACCTGGCTTTTGTATGCGACAAACCACCCCATCATGGTACACACTTGTACCAAATTATTTTGTAATCCTTCAAAGAATGAGAAAGAAATAGACCAGACAGAACCGGACAGATGGACTGACACACATACACCAAAAAATAGATGAACTGGAAAATGCTGATGATATGCAGAACAAGTCTTGGTAGTGATCATTCCTGTAAAAATTGAATGAAATTATCCATGTAGTTTTTGAGGGGTAGTCCAGACAAGTTTTGCAACAGACAGACAGATGGACAATAGATGATGGAGAAGTGATTCCTATATGTCATAGAGGCGTCACAAAAATCATCACATTTCACAAATTGGCTGTTTCTGCAACATGTTCTTCCTTCATTCAACTTAACTATAGGACTTTCCAAAATCGGGATAAAAAGTGATAAAATCACTTGCACTGATAATTTATAACAAACTATTAGAATTTTAAAATTACCTCCAATTCCTGTGCAGGTATAGGTAAATCTCCAGCCTTTTTCCTAATTTGTTCAATCAAAGTATTGGCAGTAGCTTGAAATAAGTGAGCATCGGCCTCATTCATTTCAAAAGAAATTGAACCATCCTCTCTCCTTTCTATGTTCCTAACTTTCACCCTTGCAAATCCTTCTCTTTTTTCCTCTTCCATTCTAGCATCTGTTTCACCTTCTTTAGTTCCTTCATCAAGAATATTTCCACTGGTAACTTCAACCTCTTGGTAAGTTCTAGTATCTCCATCAGACACACATGTACCATTTTCATTTGAGATATTTTTGACTGTGTCATCACTTTCTTCTATGTTGGTATTATTCTCCTTGTTTAAGCTGAAAAAAAGGATTCATATGTCTTAGTCAAAGCTACTTGCCTCCAGAAGATAACAGAAAATCTACTGTCATATTAATATTGTCAAATCTCTCTTCCAAAGCATAAAATTACTGAAAGAATTAAAAAATTTCCCTTAAAATATTCATACTTTGATATTTTTTGCTTTTAAAACAAAAATTCCACTTTTCAGCCATAGGGATAAACCTTTTTTGTTACACAACAGAATACTTTTATCTGGGTTATTTTATATTAGTACGCATACCTCAGGTCAATATCAGGACCCATGATCCAGAACATACAGATTCCTGGATTTTATCAAACAGGTATGGGGAAACAAAACAACTACTTTGGTTTAAAATTTGCCTTTATTCATGGCACTCAAACATTACAATTAATGATAAACATCATACATGTACATGTATATATCTATATTATATTACATAATAACCAGTATATTGATTTTAACTTAAACTTGAAATATGATAAGACCTATAACAGCTTACACATTTACTATAAACATTGAAATACATGTGATCTCTGATACCCGACAGGCATACCAGATCCCAGAATTTTTTTCCAACCACTGTTGTAACACATGATCATGTTAAATAAATTATCTCTTCTATTTTTAACAGCAATTGTGTTTATGAAGTGGATAATTCAAATAAGAAACCACTATTATTGATGATTTAGTCAACTTTCTTACTTGAATTAAGTGATCAGTAAAAATAGATTTACACATTAAACCCTCGGTAACTAGACCAGGATAGGCTTACTGTATAGCGCATTTTATCTGCGGTGTCAAATGTTGGCGTTTTTTAAAGTGTTTTGAATTGGCGGGGTCATAAATTGGCGCAAACGCTTTTAGACCGCCAAATTAAAACACTTGTTGGCATAAATATGGGGTCATGAATTGGCGATTACAAATAAAGAATAAAAAAAATAAATAAAAATAACACCGGTCACGCAGTAGTTGACTGTCCTCGTTTATTTTACGGCATACGGTATACCTATGCTTGGTCACCTTTATCTTTACATCGTGCTAATTCTTATAATTAACTGGGATCAGACAGGTGTAAATATGGTACCGTGTGGTAACTGGACCATGGAAGAGAAAGGTATGCCCTATTATCCTGCAGTCTTTAAAGCGTGAAAAATTGTTCACGGTCACAAATTGTTCACGGTCACCACAACTGATTGCTATATAATTACAGTTATCATTAGTTTTATTTCAAATTATGAAACATAACAGTGAAAACAAAACAAATACTAGTTTACTTAAATTCGATAATAAATGACATTTAGATTTGTTTCTCGTCGTGTGATCATCTTCGTAATAAATACAGTATATAGATATATAATTAAATGAGTTTCGTACCAAGACTTAAAAATAAACAAATTCTTTTCAGCTTTCTTGTAATGTTTATTTTTATTACAAATAATCAAGGGAGATTACTCGGACAAACCAAAGCTATTTTACCATGAGTTGTCTACCTTTCAAAGAATAATGGCGATGATCTAAAATGGCGGTGCTTTAAATTGGCGGTGTTTTGAATTGGCGCTACTGACCCTGACCGCCAATATAGCCAAATATAAACCCCCGCCAAAATAAGTACTTATACAGTATCTCATTAACTGAAAATTTTACTCTTTTTTTCACATTATATTACATATTACACTTTACCATCTGGAGTTGTGCGGCTTTAAAGATGTAACATTTCCTATGAGTACTTTCAGTTTATGCCTTCCATCATCATTGAAGTCATCAGCTTCAAACTGTGTGGCGCTACATCTTGTATCCAATTTTGGAAATGCTGTACTGGTCACGTGGTCAAAATAGTATGAACCACCTTCATTGTGCTTCATACAATGAAAATGTAAGCAGCAGATTGTTTCAAATGAACGAGAACATCCGGCACAGGTGAACTTATCAGCAAGCCTCTGGCGACCCAGAATAGATTGCTTGATCTGATTCCAGTTTAACTTCTCAGAAGACTGACATAGATGGATAGTCATCATCAAATCTGTAAATAAAAAGTAAACTTTGAATAACTTTGTCAGATTTAAAGCAATCAATTAAATTGTTTCAGTAAAAAATAAAGTTTAAAGTCCTCATATACATATCTCCAGTTTAATTCCCCGATCTTGAGAGACCGGATAAGACCAGATCAACTATTTTGATTTTATTAAAAGTTATTACAGAATTTATTTTTTACGAGGACGTCAATATAACATGTCTACCAAAGGCATAGTTTACAACGCAAATTTAAAATCCCTTGAATGTGTTCAGAGAGCTTCACTAATTAAATCACTGAGTAAAAAAATATATGTTCTAATGATTTTTTGAAGAACTGAAATATGTTTTCTGATTTTAACTGTTTAAATCTATTCAAACTAGCAGCAGTGTTGCCCATAATTTTTCTATGCGTAAAAATGACAGTTGAAATTAACTATAACAGTTTGACAGTAAGAAAAATGAGTCAAACTGTTCATGCTTAATTAAGTTCCTTTAATGGCAAGTCATTTAAATGTGCAGAGATTTTGAAATGCTACATAAAGCGTCGTAATATACTACAAAAACATGTTTTGAGTAGAGCTGTCAATTATTCATTGCAAAGCATATTGATGATACATTGATATCAGATGACAGAAATCAGTGATACACCAATATATCGATATATATATAATAATATATACTCCTAATTTATTGTATATAATTCACTTTCATACCTGTTAAAAATGATTTTAGTAAAATATATGTTCTGTTCATACAAATATGTTGTTTCCTGTTTATAAAAGTCCTTTGCATGATTTTTCCTAACCATAATTTGTCATCACCGCTATGAAATGGTTATGTAACAACAGCTTAGTGTTCGGCATGGCCACCTGTTTTTGTATACCTGTCATGTGAATTTTCATTATTCACAGATATTTAAAAAAAAAAATTAAATTATCAATTTTTTCAAATATGTGTTGATTATTGATCAACAGAAAAATATCAACCATACATTGATATCGTTTCTATCGATGACAGATCTAATTTTGAGTGAAAAGATATGCAGACAGTAAATTTTAATATTCTTGCATAAATGTGCAACATAAAAATTAAGGGAAATCATTTTTGTCTACAGTATATCATGATTTCTATTTACCACATGTACACAGGTAACGTGGCTGAATGTTTATAGTGGTAATAGTGGGATAGATTGTTTTGGATTGGATATTCTGCAATCCAAGGTGAGTCATTTATTTCTTTTGTTGCAAATTTACTGTATGCAAAAAGGTTTACAATTAATGTTTCCATGTATTTTAAGTAAACATATTGTATTATTATTGGGTAAAAACAGTTTATGTATACTTTGCTCCTCTTACATGATGGTACATAACGCTTTGAAACCAGAAAGAAAACAACAAATGAAACTTAAGGTACAAAAATTGTCATATAAGCTATAACATATAGGTATTTTCTGCTGTATGGCCCAAGGAAACAACAATATATTCAGTCAAAGTCAATTTTAGTGGTCAAACGTAGACCATATGTCAGCCATTTTGAATGTCATCATTTAAATCACAGTAATGGTGCTACATTTCAGTTTTTCATGTTTCAGTTAAAATTTCTACATGTTATTTTGCTTGATTTTTTTTTTTTATGCACTTTTTTATTATAAGTAAGTGAATTTATTAATCTATTTATTTATTTTAGTTTTTAGGAAATCTTCAATTACCTATAAATTCTAGATGTTAACTTAAAACTATTTCTATTTTATTAATTTCTATTTTTATTACATGTATTATCATTTTCATTTATTTCACATTGCTACATGTATTATACTTAAATTTCTATACTATAGTCATCTATTACTTTTATAAACTGTTATTACTTTTAATATAATATGTACTGTGCATGTCATCAAACTATGCCTTAATTTACCATTTTATTGTAAAGTTCTTCTTAACCTGTTTGATACTTTTATTTCATGCTTAAAGCTGTTACTAGTTTTTATTTTCAGATCTGTTATATGTTAGAAAATATGTTTTATGCCTTTGTTATTGTCGGTAAATAGCTTATTAGCTAATGTTTCTTGTAATATGTAAACCGACTTAAAATAAAGTTTCTTGTATCTTGTATTTATGATATTAAAATAATCCTTACTTTGTTACTCAAAATTTATTGTTTCAAAAAACAAGAACATTTAGAAAATGATTTTTGTTTCAGACATAGCAAAAATTTATTGGACTATTGTTGCTTTTTGCAGAAATTTGTAAAACGTTGTTCTGTTTTACGTAAAAATCTAGAGATTTAAAATATTTTGCACAAAAAACTTTGTTGTATAGGTGTATAGCACTTTAAAATCACTGCACGTTTTGCTATTTATAAAGAACTTATGAAGGTGTCGATAAGATGTTGGCGTGTACGTACTACTAACGGAAACGTCTTATGTTATAGGACAAGGAATACCCCATGTTCAACAACAGCCCTCTTACTTAAAAGTTGCATTATCAGTGATTATCAATGTAAGTAGGCCCTACGTCAGCCGTAGGTTACTAAAACTATATAAAAGTCAGTGTTTTTTGTTTGGAAAACATTCATGTATTTTTTTACCTGGAAGCATTGTTTCAAAAATCAACAAGAATGTTTCTTAAATTAAAATGTATACTTGTTCGTATAAAAAGTTAATCTTTAAATTGCAATTTATACCTTTACAGCACAATCTTCTAGATTTCTTTAGTTGGCTACAAATGGCAGTAATGAAACAAAGGGAAGAAACTTTGCTTTCGTTCGCGTAAATCGTTACTAATTGCTGGAACCCACGCCGTAATTTATCCGTATTTTTTTATATCATTTCTCTCTATATATAATCATATAAACATGTAACAATGACAAAGGGATGTTGGAACAATATTTTATTTTTTAGAAAAGATGATGGTGTTAAGTGAGTTGCAATTTCGTCAGAGTGGACAAGAGTGGAATACCACTAGAGTGGACCATCGGCTACAAGAGGATTATTTCATGTCTACGACGCGCCTTAACCTGAGTTTCGCAACCTATCTTGAGATAGAGCTCTAAAATACAACCAAGTTTTGTGCAGCCACTGACAATTCTTGCAGCTTCATCCTGAATCTTGTCAAGATAATCTCTTCTTCTTCTACTACTACTACTTCTTCTTTTTCTTTTTGGCACGATTTGTTTTGCGAGTCGTCAATAAAAATATGAGTCCATAAAAACATTCACATACATCAGCTTTACACTTTATGACCAATTTTAAATTTCTGACTCTTTACAAAACATTTTTACATGTACATTTGTATTTACATTTTCTTCTGTGTACTTTTCTTTTTAGATCATTTGGATATTGCTGTGCTGACAAAGTTCTGGTTTAAAAACTTAAATAGTCGTCCTTTTTACAATAAAGCGAAGTCACACGTGTGCTGTTTTATTTTGGTTAGATTTGGCACGGATTTACATTACAATAATATAAATCCGTGGATTTGGTAATGAGTCTGATCACTTTTATGTCGTTTACGCTCAAATTTTACGTTAAATGGTTGGTCATTTGCTTAATAAAATATCTATATATCGTTCAATCGGAATATAATTAAGTAATGCTCGTGGCATTCTGATAAACTATTACGAGCAACACAGTATATATATAGGTGCATGGTGTTGGATTCCTGGCACATTACGACATTGACTGAAGCGTACCCGTTCTGTCAAAGTTTGAAACAGTGCTACAAGTACGGAGGTAATGGAATAATTTTCGTGTCGTAACGCTTCCCCTTTAGTTTATTTGACTGCACATTTCTAAACAGACATTCGTCTAGGTAGCATTTTATTCGGCCTTTCTAAAGGTATGTGATAAGTCCTAATGGTGGATATTAATTGATAACAACTATGTTTCTGGTTTAATCGTGTTTATTAAGGTTCCATGTTTTTCCGGAAGTCCCCGTATCATATAACATACAACATACATATATACTATGGTGGTCTCACATACATTATAACATTAGTCTATAGGACATCACATCCCTCCTCAAGTTAGATATAAAACATCAGTTTTAAATTGAACAATCAAAATGCTTAAATCATTAAGATATGAATTATGAAAATATTATATTATAGTTATGTAAACTGATATTACTAAACATGATAAACTATTCTTACAATTATTTGATTATGATGGAATACATATAATGAATCTAACTGTAAAATTCATCCTAACTTTTTTCTCTAGAAATGTTCACTCATGGCTGTTAACACATTCCAATCGTTTGTATGTCAGTTTTACTATAGTCTGCAGTATCTAAATATATCCACTACATGAGCAATATCGAACATTTACACTATACAAACATGAATATTTATTTTGTTCTAAATCTGATAATTTGTTTATTTTTCTCTTAAATATTTGTTGTTAAATGCATTGTTATAAATGTCCACACTATATTAGAACTTCAATGTACTTTAAAAATTGTCATTTAAATCATGTTGCCGTATATAAGGTGTCATGTTACTATTGCGCTATTACGTATTAATTTTTCTATTGAGAATCTAATTACATAAAATATATCCATGATGTATACACTTATTAAACTCGCATGGCAGATCGCGTGACCTGCTTGTTCCACTGGGTTTATTATGCCCATTTTCACTGTGGAACCAATAATCTAACTTACAAAATCTTTTAAATATGCGGGCGGACGACTATCTCGTGCTGGCCTTGCCGCATAACTCGTGTTTTGTCTTTCAGCGAGTTCCTCCCCCTGATAGTCCTCAATATCGCTTTCCCCGTGCTGTTTAGGCGTATTCCCCATTAAGTCTGGATCTACTGTTTTCATAACAGATGAGTTCCTGGTGACACAATGTCCTTCATCATTTCGAACACTTATCATTGGTCCCTTTTTGTTTATAACTTTATATGGGACTGGATTATACATTGTACTTGACTTTCTTGGTGTTTCGTTTCTAAGTAAAACTCTGTCTCCGACGTTAATGTTTCGTTCTCGTGCGTTCATTCGCTGGTCCTCGTATTGTTTTGATTTTGCTTTTGATAACTCATCATTTCTTCGTGCTATTTCGTCTGCACGCGTGTCCTCATTTTGGTGTTGATTAATGTCTGGCATACGCGTTACCGGTTCCCTTCCGAACATTAGCCGAAATGGCGTAAATCCAGTTGACACGTGCGGTGTAGCTCTGTACTGGCGGAGAAATCTGAACAGTTCTTGTTTGTAATTCCTTCCCTCCATGAATGCCGATTTAACACTCTTCATCAACGGTTTGTTGAATGCTTCTGCCTGAGCATTAGCCCTTGGCCACCTAGGCGTGATTTTTCTGTGTATAAAACCGTAAAATTTTGCAAAGTCCGCAAATGCCGTACTATTAAATGGCGATCCATTATCTGTTTTAATCACTTTGGGGACACCAAACATTGAAATTATTTTGTCCATAACCGGTATGACCATATTTGCTGAAACACTCTTTACTATTTCCACTATTGGATATCGCGAGTACTCATCTACTGCAACCAATAGGTAATCACCGTTTTCTAGAGGTCCACAAAAATCTGCACTTATATTTTTCCAAGGTCCAGATGGCAAATCTGACATTTTCAGTGGTTCTCGCGGTCTTGGTTCCCTTGAGTTGGCTTGACAGGCTAGACATTTTTGTATTGCTGTTTCAATTTCTGCATTCATGTTCGGAAACCATACCTTTGATCGTATATAGCTTTTAGTTTTAACAATTCCCTGGTGCCCTTCATGTCCCAGTTTTATCGCACGATTTCGGAGTGTTTTCGGTATCACTAATTTGTCATTTCTTAATAAGACCGTGTCATTGTGAACCGTCAATTCATCTTTTACGCTTCTGAGTACCACCAGCTCTTCCATGTCGATTTTAAAATCTGTCACTGTTTTCATTTCATGCCATTTTCCATTCTTTGCGTATTCAATCGCTTTCTGTATAGTTTTATCTTTGACTGATTCTAATTTTACTTCATCTAGTGTCATTGCATTTGGCACTGCCTGTGCGGAAACGAATGCTACATATTCCTCCGCTATATTTCTCTGCTCGTCACATTTCAACGGATGACGAGACATGTAATCAGACGGGTTATCCTTTCCAAGCCTGTATTCATACATTAAATGGTTGTAGACGTAATCCCCATCGTTCAATTCGTAGTGGTGGCTGTTTCTTCTGCCATATTTTCGTCAGTGGCATGTGATCTGTGAAGCACGTGAAAGTTGGAGCACCTCTTAAGTACATCGAATAGTGCTCACACGACCATACTACTGCCAGAGCCTCTCTTTCTGTTTGTGAGTAACGTGATTCTGTCTGTGTCAGTGCACGAGACGCGTACGCGATAATTTTTCCTTCCTGTGTGAGTATCCCAGATATACCGACTGGTGAAGCATCTACTATTAGCTCAATTTCTTTTAATGGACTAAAGTATGTGATAACCGTATCACTACTTAATTCTCTTTTCAGTTTCTCGAACGCGACTTGCTGATCATTTTCCCATGACCAGGGTGTGTCCTTTTTTGTTAAACGCCTCAATGGTTCCGTTATTGTCGCATAATCCTTTATAAATCTCGAGCAATACGATGTCATTCCGAGAAAACTCCTCAATTCAGATACGTTTGTGGGCTGTTGCATGTCTCTCACTGCTCGAACCTTCACTGGATCTGGTGAAATGCCGTCTCCTCTGAATACAACTCCAAAGAATGTGATTTCAAGCTTGTTAAATTCACATTTTTCTCTATTTAATGTCAGCCCGTTACGATGCAATGCATGAAAAACTTGATCAAGTGCCTTGTCGTGATCTTTTTGACTGTTTCCATACACTATTATATCATCCGAAATATTCTTGGCACCAGCTATGTCTTGAATGATAGAACTGATTGTTTTCTGAAACACTTCACTTGCAGAGTTAGTACCGAAATTCAAACGTTTATATCTGTATAAGCCCATGTGTGTAGAGAATGTAGTGATTGATCTCGATTCTTCATCTAATTCCAGCTGATTATATCCAGCTTTTAAATCTAGTTTGCTGAACACTTTTGCACCGTTCATGTCGTGTATAAGTTCATCTATTGTTGGCATTGGATGCCGTTCTCTTTCAATAGCTTTGTTTGCCTCTCTCATGTCTATGCATAATCTTACATCTCCATTTTTCTTCGGTGGGGTGACAATCGGTGACACCCATGGTGTTGATTCATTTTTAACTTCTTCTATGATGTCATTTTCAAGTAGCTTTTCAATTTCCTTTTGAACTTTCTTTCTTAAATGAAATGGCGTACGTCGATTTCTCTGCGCTACAGGTTTTACATCACGGTTTATGTGTAATTTGACTTTTTGTCCTTTTAATTTCCCAATACCGTCATAAATTCCTTGATATTTATCTTCCATATTGGCCGTTATCCCTTGGTTTATTTTTATTATTTCTAATTCACATGATGTTTCACACCCTAATAGAGCTCCATAGTTTCCTTTCACAATATAAAATGGTGTTACTGTGTATTTTCTGTTCTTTTCGACCGTTAAATTCACACAGCCCTTTACGTTTAATGCACTTCCCCCTCCGTATGGAAGTAAATTTGGCAGCCCTTTTGTTTTTATTTTAGTTTTTCCTAAGTAATTATACGTGGTTTCATCTAGTATATTCACACTTGATCCTGTGTCTATTGTAGCCGTAATCGTTTTATCGTTGACTTTTATCTGTGTTTTGGGCGTTTTTGATCCTTTTTGTTTACCGACATTTTTCACTGTGATGTTATAGAGGTACTCTTCTTCCGAATCGAACTGTAGCGAACTGTTGGCGTTATCGCTGACCTCTTTGACATGCTGATATTTCGGCGCTAAACAGCAGCGCGCGAAATGATTAGGTTTCTTGCATACATTGCAGGTTTTACCTGTGGCTGGGGACGGCTTATCTCTGTGCGGGAATTCATAACCACATTTTCTGCAAGTATTGGCTGACGCACCATCACGTGGTCTACTTCGTTGATTCGATTGGTTCTTCGGACCATATTTCCCACGACCTCCAAAATTTGCATACGACCCTCTACTGTTCCCACGGCCATGAGGCATCGGCGCTCGTCCTCGTGTTCTACTATTGAACTTTGAAACCTTGTGTACAGATCTAGAATTTTCTGAATTTTCCATTGCGGATGCTTGCATATCTGATTGTTCAAACACCCATTGTAATAATGTCATCGAGTTTTTTATCTGGTTCACGTAACGCTCTTCTTCTGAGTTGATTTGAGCGGCCATGTTGTATCACTTGTTGTAAAATTTCATTGTCAATGTCTGCGAATGCACAGTTCTTTGCCAAAGTTCTTAACTCAGTCACATATTCATCAATCGTTTGTGCTTCTAATTGCTTGTATGATCTAAAGTTGTAAATTTCAATTTGAACGTTCTTTCTGGGAGCAAAATAGTCGCTAAGTACCTTTTTTGTTGCATCATAAGTCGCTGCGCTGTCCTTTTTCTCTACGTCATAGATGTCGTACACTTTTTCTCCGGCGTAATGTAGTAATAATGCTCTTCTCTGGTCAGCGTTTGATATTTTCATCCCTACAAATAAATTTTCGAGGCGCCCAATCCATTTCTCCCAACGCGTGCCTGCATTGGATTTATCCGTTTCAAGATCAAAACTTGGAAATGCTGGTAAATTGTTCATGGTTAACGTCTTAATCCATCAATTAACACATGAAAAATATATCCAAATATTATATAAGTAATTCCGTTTTGTTTGTTTTTATCCTCGTCGCCAGATGATAAGTCCTAATGGTGGATATTAATTGATAACAACTATGTTTCTGGTTTAATCGTGTTTATTAAGGTTCCATGTTTTTCCGGAAGTCCCCGTATCATATAACATACAACATACATATATACTATGGTGGTCTCACATACATTATAACATTAGTCTATAGGACATCACAGTATGCAGTGCACAGCTTATCATTCTTTCGCACCCATTTTTCACGTGCGTAAAACCTCGCTTGTTATTAAATTTAATTTGTTCAAAGAGATAATTTTATATTTGTTTTTTAAATTATAACAACAACCTCCGAAGTTTAACGATGTTTGGCTAGTTTGTGTTTGATCGTACGGAATTGTAGTTATGCAATATTTGTTTGTATATGAATATTACTACATCTGCCTTCGTTAGGGGTCTCTTCGGGGAGAATCCTGCGTGTATTCATTTTTATTTGATGTATCAAATGAATTATTAGCGTCTTAATAGTAATGGTAAATGTTCTGGAGAGCCCTCAAGTAGTGCCAGTCCTACTGGGGCCGTATCGATTACGTGGGTAATGACATGAGTACACTATTAAGAATGCTACTTAGTTATACTGCTCCCGGAAGTGGTGCCTCTATATTGTCTACTGCGTTCAGGAAGCGAGGAACTGGGTCCTAGAGAAGATGTACGACGAAAGACGGCATGAGAAGACCTCCGTTGCGGCTCTACGATCGGCGACGTTCCAGACGAACTAAGTCCTCCGTTGCAGGCTCTACGACCAGAGGTCGATATTATGTGACATATGGGAAACCGGCGCCCAGTATAAACAAAACTAAAAACACACACTTGTTTGTTAGTTTGGTACTGCACCGTCTAGGTCTAAGTCCTCCGTTGCAGGCTCTACAACCAGCGACGTAACAGAGGTCGATATTATGGGACATATGGGAAACAGGCGCCCAGTATAAACAAAACTAAAAACACACACTTGTTTGTTAGTTTGGTACTGCACCGTCTAGGTCAGTACAACAAGGATCAAGCCTTGACTTTTTATAAAGACTTCGGTCTTAAAGAAAAACACTTCCAAGTGTTAATATAATTCGACTGCTATCAATTAATAATTTCATAGAGCTGTACTAATCTCAAATAGGAATCTTAACTTAGAAATTATTTGATAAACTGTTCATTCATAAACATAATACATTCATAATTGAGACTTGATTAAAAGATTATTGTTTATCTAAATTAACTTGGTTGGTATTTTATCCCAACATCAAACCCATAGAATACATGTACCTTATTACGGCCAAATTGTGATCGCTATATGTCCGAACAATTCTTACTAAAAACTGCCACCATCAGAGAGGAATACACATAGTCTGTTATCATACTACCTCAGCGTATATCTAATATACTGATATTTAAACAATCAATCTGTAGTATTATATCTTTCACTATATAGAATTATTTGATAGGCAGATAACATTATTATCTTCACATTATATCAGGGTAAAAGATCACATTAACAAGTATGTTCCAAACAAATTTATGAAAAATGGTATTTTCACAAAATTGATCGTAATTCCGTCTTAGGAATGACAGCCGCCCACGAACAATTTAATCTACATTGTAGGGGAAACGTATTTTCGTGCCATCCACGTTTAAGTGTATTAAAACTTGAAACTTTAAATTCATTCCACAGAATAAAGGAATCACAAAACATTTCTGAACATGCTAAGAAGAACAAATCAATATGACCAAAGGTACTACACGTCTAACAAAAACATTCCTAAATTTGAATTTGAAATTACCACGTAGAAAATCTAGCTTGTGCTAATTCCAACAATCAAAACCCGCCAAACGAAAAACTCTAAAACTATAAAGATGATGAAACGTTTAGTACTTAAAATTCTGTGCACCAAGCGCCGTCGCCGGCGACTTTGATTTTTGTTTAACTTATGTTTAATAGTTCTGCTCAGTGGTCTTTGGATTGAAATATTTAAAAATATGTTTTAATTCCTCGATTATTTATATATAAGCGATTTATATGAGATGTATTTGTTAACTTTATTATACATCTTTATATTTAATTTGTAAAAACAATGTCTTAAATGAACTCTGCTGTTGATCTTTGTTTTGTTAACAAGCATTTTATTGTTGTCTGGTCTTGCTGTTGATCTTTGTCATGTAAACAAGAATTTTACTGTTTTGTTTGGTCTTGTTGTTGATTTTTGCCATGTTAACAAGCATTTTATTCTTTGTCTAGTCGTGTGGTTAATATTTGCCATGTTAACAAGCATTTTATTTTTTGTCTTGTCGTGTTGTTAATATTTGTCATGTCAACAAGCATTTTATTGTTTGTTTGGTGTTGTTGCTTATCTTTGTCATGTAAACAAGCATTTATTTTTTGACTGGTCTTGTTGTTGATCTTTGTCACGTAAACAAGCATTTTATTTTTTGACAGGTCTTCTGGTTGATCTTTGTCATGTTAACAATAATTTTATTTTTTGACTGCTCTTGGCGTTGACAATTGTATTGTTAAGATGTGTTATTTTTTGTCTGGTCTTGTTGTTGATCTTTGTCATGTTAACAAGCATTTTATTTTTTGACTGCTCTTGTTGTTGATCTTTGTCATGTAAACAAGCATTTATTTTTTGACTGGTCTTGTTGTTGATCTTTGTCATGTTAACAAGCATTTTATTTTATGACTGGTATTCTGGTTGATCTTTGTCATGTCAACAAGCATTTTATTGTTTGTTGGTCTTGTTGTTAATATTTGTCATGTCAACAAGCATTTTATTGTTTGTTTGGTCTTGTTGCTGATCTTTGTCATGTAAACAAGCATTTATTTTTGACTGGTCTTGTTGTTGATCTTTGTCATGTTAACAAGCATTTTATTTTTGACTGGTCTTCTGGTTGATCTTTGTCATGTTAACAAGCATTTTATTGTTTGTTTGGTCTTGTTGTTAATATTTGTCATGTCAACAAGCATTTTATTTTTTGACTGGTCTTTTTGTTGATCTTTGTCATGTCAACAAGCATTTATTTTTTGACTGCTATTGTCGTTGACAATTGTCATGTTAAGAAGTATTATTTTTTGTCTGGTCTTGTTGTTGATCTTTGTCATGTTAACAAGCATTTTATTTTTTGACTGCTGTTGTTGTTGATCTTTGTCATGTAAACAAGCATTTATTTTTTGACTGGTCTTGTTGTTGATCTTTGTCATGTTAACAAGCATTTTATTTTTTGACTGGTATTCTGGTTGATCTTTGTCATGTCAACAAGCATTTTATTGTTTGTTTGGTCTTGTTGTTAATATTTGTCAAGTCAACAAGCATTTTATTGTTTGTTTGGTCTTGTTGCTGATCTTTGTCAGGGGAATGATCAGATGAAGGTCAAAAAATGACCAGATTTAGGGCAGAAAAGGGTTAATATTTAGGTCGGAAAATGGTCAGATTGAGGTTGGAAAATGGTTAGAAACTGGTTAGATTTAGGTCGGAAAATGGTCAGATTGAGGTCGGAAAATGGTCAGATTGAGGTCGGAAAATGGTTAGATAATGGTCAGATTTTCGTCAGAAGAAGGTTAAATAATGGTTAGATTATTACGTCAAAAAAAACTTCCAAATCCAACCGTTTTTCCGACCGTCATCCGACGTCACAACCTGACTTAAATCTGACGTCAGTGTGACGTCTTGTGTTTGCTGGGATTGTCTTGTTTTTCTCCTAATGTTTTTGATCTTTGCCATGTTTAAATATATTTTTGTAGATGGCATACAATGAAGAAATTCAGAAAACTAAAGACAATCACAAATATCAACACAATTAATATTCTGGCAAGATATCTGTATTATGCGTTTAAAAAATGACATATACTCCAGAGTTTAGCCTTTTAGTAGCCATAAACACTCTTTTTCCTTTATGTCCACTGGTAAAAAGGAGATAACTACGACAGCATACACGCTTTGTACATACGACGTTTATGTCATCTTAGAAATATTAATAATTGCCGTTTAATTAATAGATAATGATATAATGCAAAGTTGACAAATATATTTCTCTTTTTTTTGTTTAAATACATTTGTTTTTACATGTAAAAGTATTGTTATGCAAACTCTGTTAGATATGTCGTAGCCTTTGTTTATACTTATTAACAATACTTCTCGGCTAACTAACTGTAACTTATAACACTTTTCACCACACAGTATCTGAATTGTATGACTATAAATTGTATGTATACAATTTTATGTTGAATAAAGTTATGTTATTTACTACTGAGGCATTGCAACATACAAAATACTTTTAATAGAATGTTGTTTATATAATACTTAACAAACGATATGATAGTTTTATTTAATACAAATGTATTGACTATGCGAAGCCCTTGTTATTATTCTGGTTATTAAATCTACCCTTTTGTGTAGTGATGTACTGATCAATTTTGACTTTCGCCTCTTCGAATTGATTATAAGTGTAAATTTCTGTCATTTCAGTTAAATGATTAAATGTTAAATTTCTTTATAATCATCTGTAAATCACATGATGTAAATGACAAGACTAATTGTATGCTAACAGATTTTAACTGCGCATATAATTGCGTTGTTTTATATGTCATGTCATCGCGTTATTTAAATGTTGTTGTGACCTGCGTAGGAAGTGTTTATCGGTTTCTTGGAAGTACAGAGATATGAACGAGTAACATAGATTTGCTATCCCTATATTCCTGACCTGAAAATTGGACAACACGTGTTGTTAACTTGAAAATGCATAGCGAGTACAGATGAATACATAACATCTTAATGAGAACTGACTAAGAAGATAGCAAAAGTTATGAACCAAAATGATATGCTTGGCTGTTCATGTGTACTAGGTGTTTGTTTTTGAGATTTCCTGAATTCACAATTATTTATTGTGATAAACAATAACATGTAAAACATAATTCAGAAGTAGAAACAAGATTTTATACACACATATAAATTACCTACCTCGCTCTTAGCCCCATCATGTTCCTATAAACGAGACAGCGTAAATAAAATAAATCCCCGCCAAGTCAAATTCTAAAAGTTGTTATGGTTACAAAAGGTGAAATAAGTAAAACACCGAA
The DNA here is from genome assembly GCF_026571515.1 of Ruditapes philippinarum. NCBI lineage: Eukaryota > Metazoa > Mollusca > Bivalvia > Venerida > Veneridae > Ruditapes > Ruditapes philippinarum. The sequence continues at coordinate 66,382 of NW_026866230.1, read as the reverse complement.
ATGCTCATGTAGAAACATAAAAAAGAAAACCCAATGACCATAACAAAAGTACTCAATGTCTTAATTAAAGAAAGACGGCGCAACAAGAAGATCACCCACAAGGGCCCGTCGAAGCAAGGCAGAAGACAAACATTAAAGCAATTCAGTCCCAGGGGATTTAAGAATTGTCCATCATAGAGTCTCCCACTTGGTCCGTCAGATGTAAACAAAAGAGAAGAGCTTAGCGAACAACTGTAAAGAGTTGAAAACTAAGCATGCGGTATGTCTTAAAATACTAGGGTCATAACCCCTTTTAATAAAACGTTTAATAATTTTAGTAAAGACAATAGAAAAAATGCAATGACCCAAGATCTTACGAAGTTTGTAAATAACATCCCTGTAAAAATCAGGCTGGCTAATCCCTTGTCGCAGATGTGTTTTTAGATCACTATTAAATATTGAAATTAAATCAAAGCTACGATTGTAAAATTTTGTATAATATTTACGTAAACTATAATATCGGTAGCCCTGTTTGAGTAGCTTACTTATAATGAAAATATTACGCTCGTTAAAATCCTTTACGTTGCTACAAGCTCTAGCGAATCTAATTAACTGAGATATATAAACACCGTTATATGCTGCATGCGGTACGTCTCCATCCAAATGTTGATAATTTATTATACCAAAATCAAAGTCATCTCTTTTATCATAGATTTTCTTGTGAATAGAATTGTTTTTTGTGTATTATGAAGATCCGTCTCTTTCATAGCAATATAAAAACAAATCTGCGACCAGGGTTGCACAATTGGTACCCATAGCAATTCCTATGATTTTTTTAAATAGGGTTTTACCAAACCTGACATAAATATTGTCTAAAAGAAAAGAGAGTGGTCTACAAACTTCGTCACAGGTCCAAATAGTATACAGTTTTATAAAACAGTTTGTAAAGAAGGCTTTTTGAGAGTAACATGCAAGAAATGCAACTTTTCCTGTGCAAAGGTTTTGTAGTTTGCAAATGCGGAATTTCGCAATCTCAACTACCCTTTTAATAAATTTAATAAAAATTCAATACAAAATGTTAATTCAAACAGTATTTATAATGTGAATAGACGATAATTGGCCGATTATACAAAAATAGCACACTTATAAAGCGCTGGGAAAGCATTCAAAGTGTGACATCCCATGGGATATTCCATTCTTCCATTGTGTCCAGTTGGACTAAAACTCTACTTGAAAATCCGTGGGAGGAAGATGTCGGGCATTAAGGACAGTTTCGATTATTCCCGCCTATTGCGCAATCCCTAGTGATTGTTGCTATGCCTCACAAGCCAGCATCCAAATATCAACAAGAACCGACTCGCTAAAACATGAACCCGATAATATATCGATTAGTTTTCTTCCTAATCATAGAAGTTTTACGGACAAGATTATTAAAAGAGGTTTCAAACTACAATCTCCAAGGCTATATCCACCAAATTAATTAGGTAAAGGTTGTTGCTCGGTGTTGGAGGTCGATGAGAAAAAGCGTGAAGCTGCACACTCTACACATTGAAATACTTAAAGATACTTTATTTAGATTAACAAACCACTCTTCCCACGTTATTGGTCTAGTGAAAACATTTCAAGGACTGAAACTACACAACTTCAGTAATGTACCTGACTAGTTGAGTCGTACAAGTGTGCCCCAACAATGGCATGTTCCAAGAGGGGAGAAGGTAGAGCCTGTCCCACTTAACCATGTTGTGATGGCCAAAGCTTATGAGACAAGGCAGAGAAAACCAGTTTTGTGCCAAGTTGACACTCAGTAGAAGTAAGATTTTAAACAAAGTACAAAAAATAACTACACATATGTATTAAAAATTTCCTTCTTTATTTATCTTATATAACTATAACAGAAATAATTCAGGCATTTTACTTACAGTCATTTTAAAAAAAATTGTCAAATACTCAACATGTAAAAAATTTGTAAAAAATGTTTTAATTTATGAAACCTTTCTCATAAATTTACAGGCTTCCAGAGGTTACCAGCAATGATATAGAGCAGTTAAAAGGGGCCAAAGGCAATCCTCTTGAATACCTTTTCTCATCAAAGAGGCCATTATTTTCAACAAATCTTGGTCAAGTTCATCCTTGTTCATTTCTGTCAAATCAGGTAATATATTTGTAGATACTATATTTTAAACATAAAGGTAATATACTAATACATAAGGTTTAATTGACGATATTCTATGATCATTCTTGTTTTAATAATGATGTAGAAATTTTATGAGACAACAATTTATATGTCTTAACTTTAGCTATTACTCTTTCAACACTAACTCTGTGTTTGGCAATTTTTTTTTTTTGTTAAATAAGTATCAGAGGAAGGCATCTGTGATGAACAAGAAGAACTAGCCAGACTTACACCAAATCAACTGTTATATGATCCTGATGAATTTAAGAAATCTTCAAACGATAACCTAGTACACATGAACATCCAAGCTTATTATTTTGGTTTATATGTTGTGCTGTCTTCTTATTTAAAATACGTTCATATAAAGACTAGTGTAGAACAGTTTGTGACTTTTATTGCAATGACACTTTTCATGTTCTCACCTATCACTCCATTCATTTTCAAGCTCACAACATATGTTTTGCTCTACCTTAACTGATCTTTGCTCTATCTGTGTTACCTCTACCTAGCCTGAAAATAATAAAAACTTTAGAGAAACGTATGTTTGAGATAAGCTCATTTGGGATAATAAACCAGAAAAGATAAAAAGGGATACATTGAAGAATAAATATGAAAATGAGGGGGAAAAATGATTGATTTGAGAAAAAATATATATTATTCATAAAAGCAAGCTGGGTAAAAAAAATAGATGAATGATGACTCGACATCTTTATGTAAATCGATATACTTATCTCATTTAGACAATTATGGAGGCAAGTTACTTTTTGAATGGGAATTAAATGACAAAGCTACACAAAGCAATTTTAAAAGTTATCCTTTTTAAAAGATATATAATTTCATCCTGGAACCAAATAAAAGTTATACCAAAACATAAACCGAAATAAAGATAATATGAAATAATATGGAACTAACATTAAAAAAAGCATTCTTCTATAATTATTAGTATGAAAATGGTATTGTTTATTTAATTTTACCCATGAAATATGGTGCTATATCAGTCAAATATATTTCATATTTTTTAAAAATAAATATGAAATATAAATATGAAAGTGGGCGGAGTCAAAACTCATATTTATTTAAGGGGACTTCTTTCGCCATTTTGTTTGAAAAATCTAAAAAATTCAAAACAAATTTTTGTTGAATTTTGTTTTGAAAACTATCTAGAATGATAGCAGGGATAGAAAATGGTCTAACTAAGAAAATAAATTCGAACACCAATATCTTTAATTCAGTCATTAACGCTGTACAGACGTTTTAAAAGTTGTTTACGTGACGTCACAATGTAGTGCAAAACAATACAATTATTATATTACTGCGCGCTGTACAATTGCAGTTGCGTAGAAAGCAAGGGGGTTCGTAATCATTTTTCTTTGATATTGAAATTAAATAAAAAGGTTATTTTTTCGTTTTCGTGAAATATGGTATATATTTTCACTCAACATGATAAAATGCCACATATTTTCACTCGCCGTCCCGGCTCGTGAAAATATGTGGCATTTTATCATGTTTCGTTAAAATATATTCCATATTTTACTCAAACGAAAAAATATCCTCTTAATATTTGGAACATCTGTTTGACTTTAGAATTAATCAATTCTACACTTTTCAAATTTTTGAAACAATTTTCAAATTTCTGGTGTAGTTTACCTTAAATATTAGACTTTAATAAGAAATATACATCCTGATGTCATTACGTGTATCAATCTAGACAACGTCAATAGAATATTATTTTTTTAAAGAAAAATTGTTAGTATATAAATTAACTTGAAAAATATCTCACTTAATTACAAACACAGATACACATAAAGATGCAAAAAAATATTTTGGTGGCAAAATATAACATAGTTGCAAAATAGGAAACGTACGCGACACCGCAATTTAAAGATCCCGTATGTTTTGTGATTGATATTGTTACTGAGTGTATACCACACTTGCAAAAAATTATATATGTATATAATTATGCAAATAAAACAATTTTTCCAACACCGAGGAATATGTAAAATGTGTTTTGCAAATATTTGTGCACATGGTATGTAATCATTAAATTACATGCATTCAGTAAAATCTTTATACATAATGCTTATTGGAACTTACAATATTGACAAATCTTAATTTGAGCATTATATTTATGAAATAAAACCATGAAAAAATTGTGTCACAGGATCTTTAACTTATGTTTACATTATTTTCGGAGCAGACTATGCATTGTAAAATGTATTGCATTTAAACGCGATAAACTTGAAAGTCATTTTCAAAAATGAAATATTTTCCCAGATACATATATTTAACATATGAAAAATGTTTTTTTACATGAAAAATAAAATAATTATGTTTAAAAATAGTCAAAACTATAGATATATTATTTGTTTTGTTCTTTTGTATCCAATTTTCACTCTGTTTACTTTTCCTTTCTGTTTTTGTTATTATATTAGTTTACACTGTTACGAGAACTGTATTACTGATGGTAATCGAAAAATATGTGTGCTGTTTATGTGTGCGTTATGTTCGAAATATGTATACATTGTAGTTAATATTGTTGGAAATGTGAGTATGGGTGCGGATGTGTGTGCGTACGTGTGTTTTTGTGTAAAAAAACCCAAACAACTCCTAGTGACCATGTTTTTGTATTACTTGCACTGTAGTTTCATAATAATATTATATTTAATAATATATTTTGTACATTTTATTACTGTATGATCACAGAGAAAATAATAAATTCAGGAGTATACTGATAACAAAATCTATGATACTCATTCATATCTCTGTACTTCCAATCAAAATCGAAGTGTACTTCCAAGTAAACCAAAAGCGAGGTTTTACTCACGCATAAAATGACTGCAAAAGCATGGTCAGCTGTGTACTTCACACTTTAGACCGTACGTTGAATTAAGTATGATGATAAACTCACATCATCCTCATTAAAAATAACATTTGTGAATAAACATTGGTTCATTAAAGAAATTAAGAAAAAGAAAAATTAAACAGGGTGCGGATTTTACACTATCAAATCAATGTAGAATATGTTCTCGGAGTATAACATGATTGCTTGTGCTGATAGTTTTATTTATTTATTTATGTGGTGGATGTCAGAATGCTAAAACTCTCACTGCGTTGAAATTTCAGTTTCTATATTTTAATGCTAAATACTTGATTTCTAAAATACATATTTGCCCAAAATGTGTCACGGAATATGAAAACTACACATCAAGCTTCCGAAAGTTTTGTGAATTCATCATGGTGCCTGAAGACAGCATGTATCATAAATAACAATGTAAAAGGCAAATTATTTCAGTGTATTTTATAATTATTATTTAATTTTTTTTTTAATTTTTTTTGATAAAGCGGTGACAGTCCTTTACATACCAGAGATCGTAAGGGACATTGCTCTTTCCATTACCTTTCACAACCAGAGTCTTTAATCTCCATTGTATTTGTATTCTCGTCCATCCTTTCCCAGTATACTTTTACTCACAACATCAATTGTCAAGTGTTGTGAGCAACTGTAAAACTTTTTAAACCTTTTTATTCATGCATTGTTATATTTTCATATCCTTCCAGACCATTGATTACAACAAGTTCAATGTTGAATGGTGTTGTGACCGGTGCTTTGGGCATTTGGGATGTCTATTTAATCGAACTGTTAAAAAAACTGTATATTGCAAATGGAAATAAATCCATTAAACAAAATTATCATTATGAGAGACCGGCCTGATTTTATAAAGTATCATAAGCAAATCATCACGGTTAACGGTACTTTAAATAACTTATATAAGATTGCATAAATAGTTTATGACGACAAAAAAAAGAAGATAAGGGTGAGGCGAAATGTTATTGGTCTAATGGTTATTTGTCTGTCATCGATGAGTCACTTAGAAACAATATGAGGGGTTTATTGTCAGTCACTTGTGAGAAATCGGCCATTACTGCTCAGTTCGCTACGTAAGGTATACTAACTGTCTCAATATGACCAAAATGCCTTCAAATCGGCGAAAATCCTTCTACTTACAGTAAGGCGTTTAATGCGATTTTGAGGTAAATTTTGCCATTCTTCGTGCAGAGTTTGTTCCTGTACAGGTGGTTAGTACCATTGCTAAATACAATTTAAAATTTCAGTTGTAGTCATGTCACAATTTAGGCAAAAATGCTGGGTGTAAGGAAACGGGTTGAGGCTATCATCCGCGCACGTGGCGGCTACGCACGTTATTTATTTTTTTTAACGTCATTTAGGTTACATAATCCTCAACATTTACAAAAAATATCAACCAGTAAATGTTTTGTAAACGCTCCAACACCATATTTACAACACTTACATTTTATGTAAAATCAACACATTTGCTTATGCTTCAATAATTTGGTTAAGAATGAATTAAACTCATAAATATACTGGTTTATGATTACTAAATTGGTATCGCTTCTTGTCAAATTACTATTTCTTAGCTCAATTAAGCCGTCATCTCACGACAGTTCTTTCAATCACAACCAATTTTAAATTTCTGGGGTGTGCTTAACTTATTTCCAGGTGTTTTGCCATTAATCTAAGTTGTGTAAACATAGTTTAAGCGATCAATTTGAAAACAAGTACAAATATTGATGCAATGCAGCAATTGAGAAGCTAAGCGCAAAAAAGGCGCTCATCACAGATACCTGACCAAATCATTCCTGCACACAACCCATTTTCTATTTAAATTAAGTACCAGTGTACATTTTTAAGGTCATCCAAGCAAGAAATGCAGCAAGTGACGATGAACTAGTAGGCATCTGATGACCAGATATTCTTATTAACGTTTCAATGGCTAATTGGATTTTAACAGACTTGCGGATGAGAGACATTGTTCATCATGAACTTTGGTAGGCTTGCTAGAGATAAGAATATTAAATGTATTTTCTTTAGAACATACAAACAGTTATCAAAATTAACAAAGTCTGTTTTCTATTATTATGATTGTAACAATAGACAAACAGAATATAAAAATAGCAATAAAAGGGACTAATATAATATTTCATGCATGTTTTCATGTCAGATTAAGTAAAATGGTTTCTTTTAATACCTAGGAGTTCAGATACAATAGCTATATTCTAAGTTTCAGATTAATACTGTTCATGCGAGTCAAAGATATAAAAGCTTTGTGAAGAGTGCAATTTATGGTTGAATATGTTTGCATATCATTTCCTGCAAAACTCTCCAGTCCATAGCGCAAAACAAATGACCGTAAATAGATTTGGCCTTTCACAGTGTTAAGGTCATATCTATTCATAACTTTCATGTACAACAATAAAAACATACATAACCCACTGTGTACTTCAAAATAATTAGTAATTTCCTGTAGAAGATACAAATCAAAGAAATAAATTACCAAATTTAAAGTTTATTTTTTATGTTGTCTTTTTATTTTGCTTTCATGTATGAAATTTGTTCCCGTTTTCATCCATTAATATGACATACTGCGAATCACCGAAAGGTAAGCCAATATATGGCTTTACATAGTAGAATCGGAAGGAATTCTTGCTTCCAAATATATTCTTAGCTGTAAATCGAAGGGATTAATTGGTAAAAATCGGGTCCATGGAAAAACAAAATAGTCAACAAAAATAGCTCCGCGCCCAATTAGTTTTTTATGTGTGTATTTTATTTTTGTCATATCACAAATTATCAACCAATATGTGTTGTTCTGTTTTTGACCTTTGTCATACAAAGAAATTGTAACATTAAATTGATAGAGGAGTATAACTCTTCAGTATTTTTCTTATTCTGTCAAGCTCAGAAATATATATCGAGAGGGGACACCGAACACTGGCTGGACCTATTTAAGTTCTAAAGAAATAAGTCACAAAATGAATTGCCTCTTAAACTTCTTTGAATTAACATCCATAAAAACGACAATGTACCGAAACTGAATTGCAAAAAAGGAGAAATAAAACTATGATTAACACGATAATGTTCATAAAGCTTCATCAAACATCTTTGAAATAGTAATATTAATAATTAAACATTTTCAATAGTGTTATAATATCTTTCACTTATCTGTCATTTAATAAATGTTCATCTATGGGATAATAATTTGAACATCACACCGTCTATTACAGCAGTTTAGTTTTTACAATATACCTACGCATGTTGATTATATTTTTCCGTGGCCCTGAAAATTCTTGACCTAAGTCAGAAAATTGACTGAATTATTTTTTGTATGTATTAAACACCAAGTAAACAACATATGCTGCACTGTTGAGGTCAGGATGACAAAACTTTTAAAAATCAAGTGATGAATCTGAAACGTTCTCAAATCAAGACATAATTTATAACGCAGTTAGATACGTATTGATTATAATGTATATTAACTAGCATACAATAGGGAAAAATATATAAAAATATATGTTTGTCATTTAAATCACGCTGCTCTTAGATGATAACGAAACTGAAATAAAGGAAATTTCTATAACTGTCAATTTAAAGATGAATAATTTAGATAACTAGGCAGGGCTCAACATCAAACCATTGCACAAAAGGGTAGATTTAATAACCAGAATAATGATATCGGCTTAGCGAAGTAAATACATGGGTTGATCTCATAACAGATACTCGAACCTCAACTTGAATTAAAAACCATGTTCATTTGTCCTTGATTTTAACTCTATTCTGAATAAATATTTATGTATGTAAGAAAGCCCTGTTGTTTGTATATGCTTTAAATGCATTGTAATTAATTGATCAATCGGTCTATGATCTTTTTTATAATATTTGTATTGTTGTTTTTAGTACATGTACCAGTAGTTTCTTGCCCATGCTGGTCATTTCATCTGGCATGGGGTGCTAGATAAGTTTCGTGCTATACAATGACATGCGTAGGATGACGTAAATCAACCGTTATAAATGAAGTTGTTATTTCATACGCTAATTGTACTTTCATATGAAAATTGTTAGGTTGTAATGACATAAAATTGTTTATTCTGGTTAATAAAGATATTTGACATATGACAGATATTATTAATGTAAGAGGTCACTATGTCCCGATGGGTGGGTTTCCGAAGGACGGATGTTCTTATCTAACAGATATTATTTTGTTATGGAAAAACGATATACATTAATTTGAAAAAAAAGTGTTATGATTTGTATAAATACAGGAACGCTTGTCTTATACTTCAGTCGTGCACTTATCGATTGATATAAAGGATTATAGGAAGGTAAAACTTTGTATTTTCATTACAGTCTCCTTGTTTCATACATTATTTTATGATATTCTATATTTTTCACAGAGACACGTTGCTTGGAGAACAAACTTTATTGTTACGCGTTAGCTTTTTCTCGTGGTTTAAGTTCTTTTCGAATCTATAGAAAATATCTACGACTCATCGCCATCAGTCTTAAACTTTCGACGGGTACATGCAAAAAAATGTGAACATAAGTTATAAATTCATAACAGATGGAGTTAAACCGATCTCAAATGGATTCAATGCAATGCCAAAATCTATAAATAATCCACATTTTTTATCGGATTATTTAGAGGCGGTTTTGTGAATCGGTAAAAAGTGAATTAATAAATCGCGAAAAAGGTGATCCGTTTTCTTAAGCATTGAGTTTTACAGGCCAACGTGAAAGGAAGATAAGATAAAAAAAATTTCTTGTCAAAATGCTTTTATATAATGAAGTTTTATTATGATACTAAATATTGTGATACATAAAACCTATACTAAAAATCTGAAAATAAATTTGCTTGAACTAATGTCTCTTAATTTAAAAATTAAAAAATATAGATGTTTCAAAAGTAGATAATTCGTTGGTTTGTCTTGCAATGGTTTGCTATCTCAGGAACAAAGTATCAGTTCTTCCGTAATTTGAAAGTTGAGACACATCCAGCGTATCTTTTTAAATAGTACAGATATTCAGGGTCATTTTTTTTATTAAATATTCTTTAGCATTTAGTCGTAATTGTTTTATGTTAGTTGGCATTACTGACCTTCGGTACTGAAAATGGTGTCTGTAAAAATTAAGGAGATACTAGCATTTAAATGATTTTAACTTTCTTTGGTTTCATTAACATCCTAGGACGTAATCAGTGGTTTAATCTATGTAAATTCAACTACAAACTGCAAAGTTCTCTTTTCTTCAAAATTGCAATAGGACAGTTAAATACTTGAAACAAATCAGTTTATATTCTTTTCAGGACTAGTTTTCTTTAACTGATATAAAGTGAGTGAAGAACAATGGGATATTTTAACATCATATGTCTGGTGAGTAAATATATATTCTTTTATGTTTTTTGTTACACGAATTCGCTAAATTTCTAAAGTATACAGGCAGCTTTCTTCTGTTTAATCTCTCTAAAGCCACATTCGAATGTTATTTTAACTTACATACTTTCACAAATGTTTTTTTCTAGTTGTTGGTTTTATTCGTGAATTTGAAAACATCCGCATCAAAACCATCGATGAAAAATCATGTGAGGGCAGCAAGCAAAAATGAGTTCACAAAGTTAATAAATCGATCAAAACGTTCGTGGCAAGGAAAGGAAACTGGAATCGGAAATGGAATCAACATATGCTATGATCACAATGAGGTACATAATAAAATCATTTTACGTTAATACAAGAGTTGATGTATTCAAACTCTTCAAATCCGAGATGTGCCACGAAACAATGACAATATCATTTCGCTTTACACTCAGGACTGACAAAGTATAGCAAGAGCAAATCTAAGAAAAGATTTCAACGTCAATTCCGATCATAAATGTATCTTTTTAATTACTTCTTTTAAAGTTTGAATTAGTTCAAAATCGTTAGATATAGCTTTATCTTTTTTAGTGTCCAGATGGATATGCGTGCTTGGCGGCGGGTTTTGGAAAAGCAAAGGTGAAAGCGCGTAAAATCTGCTATAAATGTAAGTAGTAAAACATTTATTAAATCAATGTAATACTGGAAACATTGCATTACAACAAAACAAATTCTGATTATTTTATATGTTTCCAATGTCTTATCATATCATGATTATCAAATATCTTCTCATTTGGGATTTTTACACATACATATTTGCGTCTTTTTTAATTTTTTTAATTTAATTTACTGAGCTATGTTATCTTGTTAAAAAGGACTTACATACTTATTTAGCTCTACACCGTGCATCATTAACGCTAGCCATACTAAAGTTGTCATCAAATTGTAGGCAAATCTGTGCGCATACTTATCAAATGAAATTGTTTCGCAATTTGATAGTGATCAATGTCAAATTGTAAGATAACTATAGAATAGCTGTAATGAGAGCTACTTATAGTGCCCGTCATCAATGATTGGTGCGTTAACACTTTAAATGAGGTCACCTTGCTTATTGGATCTTCTTCAAACTTTAACTCAATTCATTTTCTAATTTGCACCTTAAACAGAATGTTAAAAATGTTTAAAAATGAAAAAATCAAGAACGCCCTAATTTATGTCTGTCCACTGAGGCGAGTGATTAGTGTCCCAAGGCTTATTGTGAATTCAATTTTTGAACATGAACATAGAAAATTACCATACAATTTTGGCCATTTTATTTCAAAAGATTGGTCACAGGTCAGATACAATTCAATGATATTTATCACTTTAAGACCGCTATCATCACAGTGTCCTTATATGTTTCAGGTGATTGTATGGAGACAGACCAATGCAATGCTCATTTTAAAGGCACGTTCTGCAATTGTTCAGGGTCTGGATTCACTGGAGAATTTTGTGAAACGAGTAAACAATTTTGATATATTTTGCTGAAAACATAAAACGTCTTAATTTCTTTAGCTCTGGCTTCTTTTCGTATGATTCTATTATAATAAAATTATAATCATGAATTGTTAATATCATAGTATAACGATAGTTATTATAAAACGACTGGTGAAAAACACACGAAGATGTATATCTATGTCAATACATTCTAGGGTCTTTTGAGGGAAAATATCTTTCGGCATGTTCAATGTTAATATAATATAGAACGTCTCAACTAATGAATTTTCGAGCAAATAAGCTGTGTAATTACAATATGGAAGATATGAAAATAATTTCTGTGCCTTTTTAGATATAGACTATTGCGAACCTTAGTAATTATACAATTACATGTAACGTGTTGATGTTGCACATGGTACAACTGAATTCCAAACGTTATTTTAATGTTTCAGACATTGATGACTGTGTAAATGCAACTTGTGAAAATGGAGCTACCTGTCTTGATGGTGTTAATGAGTACACTTGTCAATGTGCTGAAGGATATACAGGGGTGGACTGTGGAACGAGTATACATATTATAAAGTCTATTTTATTACATAATTCATGTTATTTCATTGGTGCATGTACACCTTATAATTCTAAACCTACTAAATTTTTAATAAAATTTGCCCTGCTTTCAATTTAGAATAGTACATAGTTAAATTGTAATTCTATTACGACGTAAAAAGGAATAAGCCTTCTATCAGCATATAGTTATTGACAGAATGAGCAAATGAGAAATATTTTTCAAGGGGAAATTCTCTTTAGTCTTATACAATCTTGTGTAGAAAAGTTCATTCTGTATAGTCCCATAAGATGTTTATACTTATTTCACTTCTTGTAACGACTTAACTTAAATATTCAATGAATTGTCAAAACTTGAGGATCTCTGTTAATATATCTCTAAAACCTGTCCCTGCTGGATTCTTCTGAAACTTTACTCGATACCAGTATGGTACAGTCTTGCCAAGCTCCACTCTGTTAGTTGAATGGCTTTGTTGTGTTATGTAATAAACAAGTGAATTTAAGAAAATCGGAATGTTTAATTTTTGATGAGTTTGTAAATGCAACTACTGCGGTAAGATGTCTGCTTATAAATCGTAATGTCCATATAAGAACAACGATAATTGGTTGAGAAAATTGAAGGATACTTGGTTTGCAAAACATAAAATGATATACAGAGCAGACACAGGACAGAAATGAGGTACAATATGTGATCCACTATTTTTGTTACAGTACTTTGTTATATAATCTATGATAAAATAGGGATGACATGTCAAGTTATATTTTTAGATATTTATTACCAAAATTGTGATGGTGCGCCATAAAACAAACAAGCATTTGCCTAATTTGATTTTTATAGAAAATATCTTACTAATTAATATGTAAAGTCTATTAAATGAACTTGTATTACCTGTAGATTATCAGTCTTGGGGATATCAAGATGAAAATTTAGTAAGTCAGCCAACATTAAAGTGCCTGGTCAGACTGCGGAGTAATACAAGTTTTGCAAATTTGTATTTGCTTGTGATATAACTTCTTTGGTTTTACTTGTAAATATATATATAAATATTCATGTGTCGTCTTGATTCTGTTCTTCATTATTAATAACCAAATCCATATTTTAAGGTTTAGACGGATGCAATCCATACCCTTGTTCCCAAGGTCAATCATGCATAACTGTAGGTAATGACTACGTATGCACTTGTGATCCAGTGCAATCAGTGTCAAGTACTAATGGTAAGTATAAAAGTCTTTTATCTAAAATAACAATGTTTTAACTTTTCAATGATATTAAAATTGTAATAAACTTGTTAAAAGTTGCTTTAAAAGAACATTTCATTTTTATCAAAATATTTACTTTAGATTTTAAAATATTTAGGCGTAATAAATGGAAGAGAGCAAACTTTGTTCGAGTTGTAAATCACAAGTTGATGTATTTATCTCCCTTTCATTTCACGTTAAGGAGGTTTTTTTCTTTTCTTTTTTTTCTTTTTGTAAGAAAAAAATATTTATTCTACATATAATATACAGATTTGTTTAACGATTACAAACAATTAAACATCAACACAATAAGATAAATACGAATTTGTTTATTTCAAAGAACTCTTTGCTACCACTCAAGTCCCAAAAACCAAAACGTGTTCACCTGGATTCCCATTCGGTTATAGCGACAATCTTAGTGTACAGTGGAACATAACTGCAGATGTCGGAAAAGTCATTTGGGTTACAATCAGGGATTTCCTAACTGAATTGAATAATGATGTTGTGTATGTACGGGACGGTGAGATTTTTATTCAGTTTTGTCTCATGTATAACAGCTTTTTTTAAAATAAATAGAGAGAGAATTGGAGGAAGTAAAATATTGTTATTGTATATCTATGTTGTTAAGAGAATATATTTGCTGGATTTGTTAAACCATTCAAGTTAATCTAAAGAAAATATTTATCGGTTTCTTTACTTGATTTCTTCAGTTTATATAACAGTCATCTGATTTGTCGCTTACAATATTTCTAAAATACCTCGGATGAAATGATTTATTGCTCTTTTATTGTTTTTGCTTTTGATTTTAATACTTTATTTCTTTAAAACATACAGGTCAGATCAATGGTGTTCAAGCCTGCCTTGGTATGCTGTCGGGAACAGTCCCACTCCCTTTTTGGATCCAGTCATCAACCAATGAGCTTACAATTACTTTCGTTAGTGATAGCAGCAACAATTTCTTAGGATTCTGCTTTACCTATTTCAGTTTTTAGTGAGGGGATAATCGAACATAAAGACATACATTTTTTATTTTTCTTCCTTTTAGCTTATTATAAACTACTTGATCTATGATGTTTATTCTTTAAATTTTATTTTGTTGCTGAAATTATGAATAGAATCAACCATGATTTATATATGTATATGCGTGTGCGTCTTTAACACAAAACTGATGCATTTATTTGCAAAGCATGAACAGGGGATATGTATTTGTTAATCTGTCAGAATGGGTGAAATAAATATTCAACAAAATTAAAACCATGTCTTTGTATATGATTATTTCCATTCTTGTGTCCTAGTAATAAAGATATGTCGAGTTTTAAGTCATAACCGTTTAAGATAATAAAAAAATGATATGAAGACTTTCCTTAATTTAAAACAAATGCGTTAATCTGAACGAGGATCCTTATCTTTATAACTAACTAAAACAACTTATCATAAGGGTACCGCAAAGGCGGGGCAATGAACCATGTGTTTGAGCAACCAATTTTTCAATAAGTGTAGAGACCCAATCAAGAAACTTGTCTGAAAAAAAGCATTACTTTAGTTATCTTTATGATACTCTATGTCCTCCAAGGTGGTGCATTTTTTACCCTAAGTGCATGATTCATATAAGAGAAAGAAGTTTAGTTTGCAATGCTCTATGCCATATATAGAGGCATGTATATCATATTTATCAACAAAAAAATCACAAGGTAGTGTTGTTTGCTTAATATCTTTACTTGCACTGTAGTTTCACAAAATTAGAATGAAATATGTTTTCACATACTAGACTATATAAACTAAGTGAGCCAACATACAAGGGGCATGATTAATAAACGTTTTGTAGAGGCCAACAAGGCAATGCTACATGTCAAATAACTAAACCCTAGACATTGTAGTTTCACAAAAGACTAAAATATGTTTCCTAAACAAAAATATATTAACTATATTATAAGTGAATCCCGAGGTAAGGTAAATATTGACCCAATGGGCAAGCTTAATACCAGTTATTTTATGGTTTACAAATATCTAAGGTCTTGGCGTCATAGTTTCACACAATAAACCTCAAATGTGTTTTCCTATATAAGTCTTATAAAGGTTTTAATTTCTTTCTATAGGTTCAAAAGTTACAGATCGGACACAAAATTTCGAAATTTATACAAAGTGTTGACCTGAGAAAAGTAAATTTAAAACCTGCTCTCTGCACATCGTCTTATTATGGTTATCATTACTGCCAAGTAGTTTCAATTTCCTTCCCCGAGTTCAAAGGATACAGGCCGAACATGAAAACTGCTAACAGGCGGCCGGACGGACGGACGTCCAGGTGCATGTTCATTATAGGCAAGTTTTATAACCTGTTAAACATTTACTCTATGTAATGGCTAAAAAGCGACACATACTTGAAGGTTCTAGGATAAACATATCAGTCTATGGTTCAAAATTCTGATTTAAACAATTTCAGGTAAAGGCAGAGTTCTATCATTCCGTACTTGTAAGATTCTAATAGTCACTTACGTTAATGAAAAGCCTTAACTAAATCGAAAAAGCAAGATGCTTAATATGGGCGTTTTAACATTTGATCTGTTTTACACCAACCCACGTGCTGTTATAACCATCATACACCACTGTCTTACTCCTTCTAAATGTTGAAATTACCATCATAACTCATCGTCTTATACCATCATTCTAGCTGCCTTAGCTATGATACAACACTCTGAAACAATACTATTCATGCTGTCTTAACCATCATACAATACTGTCTTCATTCACCCTTCACATTCTTGATGTAAAATTCTGTCTTTCAAACACTCAACCAAACTGCTTTAACAATAATGCAAACATAGTTAAACACACTTTTGCATGCCGATAATATTAATTATCTAATTATCATAGATAACTATAATACTCTTTCCTAAAATATTTGCTTTTACCAATCATACACAACTGTCTTACATCACCCTTAATGCTGACATAAGTATATAATAAGAGTTCTTACCGGTCCTGACTTAAAGGGCAACCTGAATAAGGTTGTCACTGTTTAAGAGTCGATAATGGCTCTCTGGAAAAAAATTACATCAGACCAATTTAGTTATCATGTCGAGTACTTTCTTTATTGTTCTATTATAGTATTATTCTATTCTCATATCTATATGTTAGACATGCTTTTAACATTGATGCAGCCATTGTATTTCAGATATCGTCTGCTGTTTCTTCACCAAACTCTTTCAAATTAATTAAATGAGTAGTACGCTTCTCACTGATTCAAGCTAATTTTCATGAAATGTAAATTATCATTTTGAACAGTAAAATAATTAAGGTAAGCAAGTTATCGTACAATCTGTCAAAAGATTAAGAAGGGAAAAGATGCCCCGTTTGTAACGGGAGCCTCTTTTCACTGGTAGCAATGCAACCACTAGTTTTACCAAATAGCTCGATTCTATTTAAAGACATGGGTAATAGTTTTTACATGTAAGTTTTTATTGATATATTTAGAAATACCGTTACATATCCCCATAAATTAATTACTATATTTATACAGATAGAAAAAAAGTTAAACATGCTGATTACACATTTATTTTAATACTTTCATATACAACAAGGTAGTAAACATGTTCGGTGCGTGCACAGCTAGTGTAATACCATTAATCTTGCTGAAAAACACGCTAGTGTACATCTTTAAAACTGAAAAGCAAACTTTTGAAAATCAGTCATGGCACGTCGACCTGGAATGACAGTAGAAGATCTGAAAGTAGTGGAAATGATAATGGCTGGTTTGTCAGTGAGAGAATCATCGACATGAATCAACAATAAGTTGCTTTGGGCACAGACTACAGCAAACAGATTACATTGTTGATACGCCTATGACAGGAAGACCTCGTAAAACTAAACTGCAAGAAGACCGTTTGTGCCACAAGCTGCGTGTTGCTCGATTCAAAGCATGCCGACCATACGTTTGTAATTCATTGACGCCAAGGCACAGTGAGACAGGGCTTGACAATATGCTTGATTTCATCGCCGCTGAGCACCTAGGCAATACAATGGCGTTTTGTACACTGTCTGGCGAATCCCGGTTTTACGTTTTTGCAGTTTTGGGCTGTTGATAGTGGGACACAACTCTCACAAAGTATTCAAACTTGTGTGGCTTTTTCTGTCTGGCCACTCAGCATTTTCTGGTTAGACGCCCAATTTATCTAGCAATATCACGGAATGAGAAGAATGCGTATCGACTGCAATTAAAGATCTTATTTATGGTATAAACTCGTACTTGATTGCATGCTTCAATGCTAGTTCTCCAAAAGTTTCTTACTTCATTTTTTTCTATCAGTATATGTACAAACGCAACCCAAATCCGTATTTTATTCTACTTTATTATGTGACGTAATTCCCTTGCTACCTTGCAAAGGGACTATGTTAAGTTTAGAACATTTCCTGCTAGAAAGAACGTAATAAAACACCAACGTTTATATGGTGAATAAATAAAATTGTGCGGCGTAGTTTATACAGTAAAAATATACAGTTTTCTTGATGCGTATTTTATGATCCTTTTTAAATTTAAAGCTACCTTTGACCGGCAGTGTACACGATATATACGATATAAACAGTACGAATTTAATGCATTTGTGATACACAACTTACGAAGATGGTCGCTGGACGTTGTGGGTCACTCGTTAATGAAATTGTATATGCAATTTCATCAAAGTTTCACATCATATTATTTTAAATATACACAGGTTAATGAATAGACCGTCTTCCAAAAAAACGAAAGGGGAAATTATCTTAGTTTTACGTTTTCAAGTAAGAATACGTGTATAAAAGAAATAAAGAAGAATCGAGATAAAAAAAAAGATAACACGAGCAACTAAAGGTTACACTGGTAAAAAATTTTATCAAAGTTTTCGTTTTCGTAAGAGAATAAATATACATGAGTAAGCATTAAACTTCCGTAAAAAGGAGACCTTATTGTCTTCATCTTGGAAGGTATTTGGTTAGTGTATTATTAGCAAGTCTATTCAATTGAAATGAAATGTATAATGTCCCGGTACAAAGCAAATAATTGCATGTTTTAAAATTAAACATACATATACTTTTTGAGGCATTTTTTTATCCAAACCCAAATAATACGGCCGGTTTTATCAATTCCATTCAATGTTTACTTCCTTTTAAAAATATACAAGCTTTTTGTGAATTTTAAAATATTTAGTCGCGAGGATTGTATATAAATTTAAAAATAAATAAATAAATAAAGATTTAATGACAATACAGCTTATAAAGCTATGTATGTATTATATGCTTATTAGAATGTTTCCTGCTTCCAGTTTTCATTTCATAAAATTAAAGTAAAACGTAAAATTTCATAAACCATTAATTAAACATGTATATTTGTACTTTCACAGAGAGCAAAAAACTTCGACAAGTTTCGGATGATGTTTCTTTACTTCCTTAAACTTAAGTTTCACATAAAACTTCCTCCTTTGTCAAAAATCATTATTCTTCAGCGATAGCAAATCTTTTATCTTCCCGATCGGAACACCCAAGGCGACTTCAATAAGTCACTTCTTATGGACTTGCCGAAGAATGCCGAATTGTTACAAATGCTATAATTCCATATGGTCATACTCAGAACGCTGTCTACTTGACTTTTTTAGAGTGCACACTTGTTATCCCGCACCTTTGGGTGCCGAAATATCTCCATTATAATTTATCTCTAACATTAAGTCTAAAGATCATTTGTCTCTTACCCCTGATTCTGAATTGATTTTTCAATAAGTTTTAAATGATGAGAAATCAACATAACTAGACATTTTAATGTTCAGAGCGCGTGTCTATAGTCTTGCCAATTTTGCATTTATATGATGCACTGGTATAAACCTGTACAAGACTCGATATATATTGAACTATGAGACACATAATTAAATGAATTTTCACCTAAATATCTCATAATTAAATCATTTGTGCAGCATGTTTTCAATATTTATTGCAAATTTACAATGAAATATATGTTTAATGCATTTTTGTAATAAACTGAATTTTGAATTTATGAATGTAATACATTTGCTCAACACACTTTCTCTTTTATTTCAATTCAGATGATGAATCACGTGTGACTTATTTAAATATATTATATCATTATATACAGAAGATAGTTTCATATAAACTTTTTATCCAATCCTGAATGCAATTTATGTATTGAAATTGTGTTTGAAAATATGGAGGAAGAAAAATAGATATTGTTTAAACCAAATATAATATCACCGACGTCGGTGCGTAATATTTAAACTTGCCAAAGAAAATTTTTTTAAAATGTTTTAGCCCCTAAATTTTACCACAAAAAACATTTTTGTGGCGTTTTTTTTAAATATGTTTAAATTATTTCTTTCCCTTTTTTTTTTATTAGAAACTTGATTTAGTTTGTTTTTTGATTTTCCCCTGATAGGAATTTGCTTTTAAATTACCGTTTCAGTCGTCTTTTACCTGTTTCCCTGAACTCAAAAGGGGTTTATTGTGAAAAGGAGCCCACAGATATTCAAAAAAATGTTTGTGTTTTTATTTTTAAAAAGAGGGGAAAAATAAAAAAACATCTCAATTAAAATTTGGTATAAAAGGGCACAACCAAAAAAGTTTTTATTTCTTTGGGAAGGGGATTTATTTTTTACACAAATTAAAACTAAAATTTCTTGCAAAAAGAGTTTTGGATTTTTGGGGAGTTTTTTTTCCTTAAATTAATAAGAAAAATAGAAATCACTCGAATGTATTATTCTGATTGCATCTTTTACAATTATTGAATCTAAAGATTCTTGAATAATTAAATCATTTCAAGCAAAAAATGGTCATATACAGTAATATAATTTTATTGCAGGCTGTCTCTTTAAACACAACAGAGAAAGAGATGGATGCAACACTTCAGGTTATCTTTCTACTGTCTTTATGTCTACTTATTTCATCTACAGCTGCGACTCCGTCGGAAGGCAAATTAGAAAAATGTTCCTGGTGTCCAAGTTGTTATTGCAAGGACGAATCTGTGTATACTAATGGTTCATATTTGTTGCTTGTGAATTGCACTGATGCTGGCCTTACGTCCGTTCCAACAAATATTCCGTCGAATACCACAGTTCTCACCCTAAACGGTAACAATATCACGAAAATTGGTCCGAGATCATTCGAACACTTATCGAAATTGCTGTATCTGGATTTATCTAAAACTGGCTTAACTTCTTTACATAGTGAAACATTTGCAGGACTTGGCAACCTTAGAACCCTTGAACTAAATGGAAATAAGATACGCTACAAAATCAAGTGTATTCCTAACGGAGTTTTTGCAGAACTCAAATCTCTAACACGCATGAACTTACAGCAAAACTTTTCAACTGATGATGTTGAACCAAAAGAGCAATACCCCACTAAGGCTCTTTCAAGTCTAAATTTTCTAGAAGAACTGCTTATTGACGGTTTGCAAAACCGGACATTTGCTAACCACATGGAGAAAATGAAACGTTTAACGTCACTAACACTTAATGGTTATAATGGACGATGTTCTGTAAAGAGTATAGACCCAAAAATGTTTAAGTTCTGTAAGCGGATAAGCAGCTTCACAATGATCAATTGTCAAGTTGAATCTGTTCAACAAGACTCATTTGAAATACTTCAGAATCTTACATTTCTTGATCTATCATACAATCCAGATATCAAGATTGATGGGCTTGCAAATATAACGTCTGGTCTACAGAAACAGAAATTGCGAGAACTGAGGCTTATAAACATACATCAAAATATAGGCGAATGCATGACAATTGAAGTGGAGCATGTCAAATTCATGAGAAATATGTCTGTTGGTCTTCTCTACCTCGATTCAAATCGCTTAGCAACTATTTCTAACGAGGCCGTTGCATATCTTCCGAGAAACATAAAAGGTCTTTCTATAAAAGATAACATGATTTTATTTGGGGGATACCTATATGAAATATTCAGACAACAGATTTTCTCCAATCTTACATTCATAAATCTCTCTATGCAAAGTATAAATGAGAACTTTGTCAATGCTTTCAGGAGAAAGTCAAAAACAGCTCTTGCAACGGATGAAAAGAATAAAAGAAGAAAATTGTCACTAAAATCATCCATGTTTGTATCACATAATCAAACCATATCTAACGAGGATTATGCAAGAAAATGCTATAACTGTCCATTAATATATGCTCCCTTCAAATTCACAGAAACGCTCGTTGATATTGATGCAAGTGATATGAGAGTACGAATGGAATTAAACGACCTGTGTGTTTGTAAGCCAAACAAAATACTGAGATTAAACTTAAGCAGGAACATATTTTGGAGATGGAACGGATCATTCAAAGGCTTAGAAGACCTCTTGAATCTCAATTTGGCCTGGAATGCTTGCGAAGACATGTCAACAGATGTTTTTCATATATTACCAAATCTTTTGTCTTTGAATTTATCAGGAAATTTTCTTGAAAATGCTTTTAGAAATGACTTGCATGGCGAAATATTCAAGAATCAGGCAAAGTTAGAATTTTTAGACATATCAGACAATAAGATAAGGACCTTACCTAAAAAATTCTTTACAGGTCTTAAAAGATTGATGAAATTGTGCTTATCGAACAATTTTCTTCTGACTTTTGATGTTAAAATTAACCACATGAATTGGTTAACTTGGTTAGATATCAGTAATAACCTCCTGGTAACAATTGCCACAAGCACCATGGAAACTCTTCTGAAATTTTCTCGTGACACAGAGCATGACTTGTCTGTTAATTTACAGAATAACAAACTTGTTTGTTCGTGTTCTTACATTAGATTTGTCAAGCAATTCTCAGAGATGACACAACATTTTCGACGGCTTAAGTCATACACTTGCAAATACGAATCGGGTGTTACAAAGGATTTGACTTACGCGGAAACAATTTATGAAACTCTTCAGAAAGATTGTGCCGATTATAAAGTAACTATAATAGCGTCCTCACTTTCCTTTCTACTTGTTCTAGTAGTCGTTGGATCTTGCATAATCTATAGATATAGGTGGAAACTTCGTTATTTATACTACTCTGCAAAGATGAGGCATCGCGGATACACACCTGTAGATTGTAGAAATGATGATACCAGTGAATTTGCCTACGATGTTTTTATATCATACAGTGACTCCAACGGGAAATTTGTGAAAAAAGTTCTTGTACCTGAATTAGAGGCAAAAAGGCACGTTAGAGTTATGGTTCATGACCGTGATTTCATTCCTGGAAATTTCGTTGTCGACAATATTGTTAATGCGATAACGAAATCAAGAAAGACCATGATTCTCATGAGTCGCGATTTTCTAAGAAGTGCTTGGTGCGTCCGTGAGATGAACTATGCAAGAATGGAGGCTCTTCACACAGAAAGGAACGTGTTGTTGGTTATGATGCTTGAACCTGTGACAGTTAAAGGATTACCATTGGAAATAATGGATATTTTGCGAAACCAAACGTACCTAGAACTTCCTGAGGACCAGGCACATGAGGAAGTGTTTTGGGATAGGGTGAGGGATCTGATAATGTCATAGTTATTATACTTTTGGGATTTTAAAATTGTAGATATGCACCGAAACATTTAAACAGTTTTGATAGAAGACATACGGTAAATTGTTTTATTGCAGAAATTGATTGAGGTCTATCGAATTTTTACTGGTGTTATACTATATGAATACTTAAATGTAAACAGTAAATATATATTACTTACAAAATGTGTTTTGTTATTAAAGTCATAACTGCATGAGCATTTTGTGAAAAAATTGCTGTTTTTTATTGAAAAAAATTCCGTTACAAGTTCAAAATTGCTATAAAAACTATAAAAACTGCTTCAATACTAATAAAATTTGGCACAAATGTTGACTAGGCCATTGCCTTTGTAGCAACATGCTAAGTCTAAAATTTCCTGTTACCATGGGGACATCTCAAAAATTGCCAAAAATCCCAATTTTGCGTTGATTTTTTTCCCATCAAAATTGATTTCAAAGTGCTGCAACTTCTTAATGGATTACGATAGAGTCAAAAGCTGTTCAGTGTTGGTTACACAGAAGGAGGCACATCCCCCTTCTGGCAACCCTCTGATGTATCTTTTGAATAGGAGGCGGTGCCGAAAAAAGTGGGTACTGTTTTAACAACATTTCTCATTACAAACAAAAATCCAAGTGTCTGAGTCCTAAATAAGGCATTTTTTTCACCATTTTGAGAAAAAAGGCGATGCTAGGGCGTTGAAAGGCGTGTTATTATCTGGTAATGGGTTTAATTCGAATTTTAAAATCATTTTAACTTATTTAAAATTATAAAATATGATTCAACATTGCCAAATTATAGGTTGCTTATTTCTAGACATGAAAAAGTATAACGAAGGGCTTATACATGGGTTTGTAGATTATTAGTCACCATGGTACAACTGCAAAGGTCATATTATGCAAACTTTCCAACTTTTGGATTAAGACCGACAGCAGTAAACTCGACAGTTAATTGTCGTATCTTTGAAAGCCTTCAGTTTCCCCTTCATTCATTATTTATTTTCAGACATATGAACACTGAGAAGGATTATCAAATGTTCCATCACCTTGTTGAATAGCTCTCACATTAAAGAATCAAATGTCCATAGTGGGCAAGATTTGAGATCATGTGTGCACTAAGTTGAAAAGTGACACAACTTGGCTAAGGAGGAGTCAAAGACAAATCTAGGTCCATATTTCTTATTGACAAATATCTCAGCTTTAAGCATTATTATTTCGTATAAAAGGCTATTCGAGATACTTTTATTAAAAGGTTAAGTTACCAACGGGCAGGTTCATTTTTTTTATGTAACGGACATTGCTTGTATTACTTAATAAAGAGGCCGACTTGGCAATGCTGCATGTCAAATAAATGAACCCCCGAGCAATGTTATTTCACAATGTATTTTTCCTATACAAGTCAATTATAAACTAGATAAAAGTAAACCCCCGATGCAGGACCAAATAATGGCCAAATGGTCATGATTTAAATACAATTTGTAGAAGACCACAATATGTTGCAACATGCCAAATATATAGAAATTACAGTTTCTGAGAAGCAGATTTTAAAGATCTATTTTCAGCTCTTGAGATCTGCTTTAGCATCAGATTGGGACTATTCATTAAACTTCTGTACACTTATCAGATCTTGCAAGTGTTCATATAAAAAACGATCTCATATTTGGAATCATGGATTTGAGTTCATAGACATGATATTATATCCTATTTATATCATTTCATAACAAACACAAAACTTGACATAAATGAACATTTAATGTGATGGTTAGTGAAAAGTAAACCTCGAGTATAGAACATTAAACAGTATCAGCTATGTTTTGAATCAACTCTGAGCATTGTTCTTTCAGAGTAGAAAACTTTTTAGGACTTTTTGCTAACAAGTCTAGGTTACATAAATGTGCCAAAAGATATGGCCATTTTTACACACAATCTAAGTTACTTATATAGAGATCCATTAGACTGTGCTATATGCCAAATATTTAAGCTATTGGCATCGCAGCTTTATAAGAAAAGACCTAAATGTAGTTTCCTACAAAACCTACGTTAACTAAGTGATCCCTTGGGCGATCCGTTTTTGACCAATAGGGCAACTTCTGGGCAAGATTACTAAACCATTCATGTGAAGCCATCTCCAAATTCCTCCCTAGGCGTCGTTTCGCAAAAGACATACGGCAGTTCAATGTACGTCAAGTCACCTCAAGTACCAGAGACGATGAGTTGACCTATCGTGACTACCTCGTACGGGTAGGCTAATAAGAGGCCGTTTGTTTTTGTTATGATGCTATCAGAAATGTGATGCCTTGCCAGTATTGCCGTATCCCCTCCTCAAGAAAAACAGGTCAAGGAAGATTCAGAAAGAAAACATGTCCCCGGTGTGACTTCTAAAGTTGATCGGCACGAACGCTGATGAATCTTGGACAAATGGTTAATTCGGGCTCCAAGCAGAAATAAACATACTATCACACACACACTCCATCCCGTGAAGTTTAATCAAAGTCAAGGGTATTGTTCAGGAGCAGATGTTTTTCTAAGAAATAGTGGATAAGGACAAATGGTAACAAGAGGGCCCCCCCTCCCCCCGTGCCAATGTTTACCCAAGGGCTTTTATTTGTTTATTTGAACAAACTTGGTAGACACCCATAAGAAGATGTTTCATGCTAAACATCTAAGTTCTAGCTCATTGGGTTTTTTAAAAGAAGATTTTTTAAGTTTTTACTATACACATATAGTTAAAAACAATGACACCCCTGAGGCAGGGCCAGTTTTGACCCCCGGGCTTTAATTTGTAGATATTTACTTATAGATGTTTCATGCTTAATATCTTAACTAAAGCTATTTGGGTTTTTCAAAGAAGATTTTTAAGTTTTTGCTATACACATATAAGGAAAATCAATGACCCCCGGGGCGGGGCCAGTTTTGACCCCAGGGCTTTTATTTGAACATACTTGGTAGAAACCCATTAGAACATGTTTCATGCTACATATCTTAGCTCTAGCTCTTTGGGTTCTTTAAAAGAAGATTTTTTAAGTTTTTACTATATGCATATAGGGAAAATCAATGACCCCCTGGGGCGGGGCCAATTTTGACCCCAGGGCTTTTATTTGAACAAACTTGGTAGACATTCACAAGAAGATGTTTCATGCTAAATATCTAAGCTCTAGCTCTTACGGTTCTTTAAAAGAAGATTTTTTAAGTTTTTACTATATGCATATAGGGAAAATCAATGACCCCCCAGGGCGGGGCCAATTTTGACCCCAGGGCTTTTATTTGAACAAACTTGGTAGACACTCACTAGAAGATGTTTCATGCCAAATATCTTAGCTCTAGCTCTTTGGGTTCTTTAAAAGAAGATTTTTAAGTTTTTACTATATGCATATAGGGAATATCTATGACCCCCTGGGGCAGGGCCAATTTTGACCTCAGGGCTTTTATTTGAATAAACTTGGTAGACACTCATTAGAAGATGTTTCATGCTAAATATCTTAGCTCTAGCTCTTTGGGTTCTTTAAAAGAAGATTTTTTAAGTTTTTACTATATGCATATAGGGAAAATCAATGACCCCTGGGGTGGGGCCAATTTTGACCCCAGGGCTTTTATTTGAACAAACTTGGTAGACATTCACTAGAAGATGTTCATGCCAAATATCTAAGCTCTAGCTCTTACAGTTCTTTAAAAGAAGATTTTTTAAGTTTTTACTATATGCATATAGGGAAAATCAATGACCCCCCCTGGGCGGGGCCAATTTTGACCCCAGGGCTTTAATTTGAATAAACTTGGTAGACACTCTTTAGAAGATGTTTCATGCCAAATATCTAAGCTCTAGCTCTTATGGTTTTTTAAAAGAAGATATTTAAAGATTTTTCTTTTGGTTGCCATGGCAACCAGAGTTCTGCATGGAATTAAATTCTTTGAACAATTTTTAAAGGTGACCACCAAAGGAACATTCCTGTGAAGTTTGGATGAAATTGGCTCAGTGGTTTATGAGGAGATGTCATTTAAAGCAAAAGTTTACGGACGGACGACGGACGGACGCCGGACGAAAAGCAATCACAAAAGCTCACCCTGTCACTTTGTGACAGGTGAGCTAAAAAGCGGACCCACAGTTATCACTTCTGAACTCTGTGCGAAGGTGAGCTTAAAACAAAGGAAAATGTGATCACACTGGTCATGTGTTGCCTAGGGGTTGCCTGACCAAGGAACAAGTGGACCCGACATCCAAACTAGTATCAGATATTCTAGTGGTACAGCAGTAAAATAGCTTGGGGGTTCCAAATTTAAAAAGAAAAACATAATTATGAAATTTTGTTTATATTTATGACAGCAATTGGTTAAGATGTATAAAACAAGATTTATTTTCAAAACAAAAGATAATCTAACAAATTATATAATAGAAGTAAAATTTAACATTAAAATAAACCTTTTTTAGTTTCTTTATTTTAATTTTAACTTTTTTTTATCAAAAAGGGGGCTGAAACAGGAAATCCAAGTGAAAATTTAAAAAGTTTTTTTTATTATTAAAATTTACAAAATTTAAACCAAAAGGGGTTTAAACTAATGCCAGGGATTGGGATCATAATAAACCCAACGGGGTTTTCTTTCATTTTGTAAGAATTAACATTGTAAATAGATAATACACATAATATAAATTAATAAAGCCCAGGTTTAAATATACTTCTACAAAAATCTGTATATTTTTCTATATTTGTAATACATGTATGTATTTAACCATTAAAACTCTAGTAACTAAGATAATGGACCACGTCCTCAAGTATAGAACCAGCTAGGCCAGCACTCACATTGAGCAGACTAACATGTCCCTTTACTAGGAGCTACTCCATTTTTTGGTGTTATAAAAATCAATGATATCAAATTTGAAGTAAGAATTCAACATAGGATACAACCAGTGCAGACCAAGATTCAGCTGGGTTAAAGATTCACCATAAACATGTGACAGTGCAGACCAAGATTCAGCAGGGGCAAGGATTAAACATTAATATGTGACCAATGCAGACCAAGATTCAGCAGGGGCAAGGATTAAACATTAATATGTGACCAGTGCAGACAAGATTCAGCAGTGGTAAGGATTAAACATTAATATGTGACCAATGCAGACAAGATTCAGCAGGGGCAAGGATTAAACATTAATATGTGACCAGTGCAGACAAGATTCAGCAGGGGCAAGGATTAAACATTAATATATGACCAATGCAGACCAAGATTCAGCAGTGGTAAGGATTAAACATTAATATGTGACCAGTGCAGACAAGATTCAGCAGTGGTAAGGATTAAACATTAATATGTGACCAATGCAGACCAAGATTCAGCAGGGGCAAGGATTAAACATTAATATATGACCAATGCAGACCAAGATTCAGCAGTGGTAAGGATTAAACATTAATATGTGACCAGTGCAGACAAGATTCAGCAGGGGCAAGGATTAAACATTAATATGTGACCAATGCAGACCAAGATTCAGCAGTGGTAAGGATTAAACATTAATATGTGACCAATGCAGACCAAGATTCAGCAGGGGCAAGAATTAAACATTAATATGTGACCAATGCAGACCAAGATTCAGCAGTGGTAAGGATTAAACATTAATATGTTACCAGTGCAGACAAGATTCAGCAGGGGCAAGGATTAAACATTAATATGTGACCAATGCAGACCAAGATTCAGCAGGGGCAAGGATTAAACATTAATATGTGACCGGTGCAGACCAAGATTCAGCAGGGGCAAGGATTAAACATTAATATGTGACCAATGCAGACCAAGATTCAGCAGGGGCAAGGATTAAACATTAATATGTGACCAATGCAGACCAAGATTCAGCAGGGGCAAGGATTAAACATTAATATGTGACCAATGCAGACCAAGATTCAGCAGGGGCAAGGATTAAACATTAATATGTGACCGGTGCAGACCAAGATTCAGCAGGGGCAAGGATTAAACATTAATATGTGACCAATGCAGACCAAGATTCAGCAGGGGCAAGGATTAAACATTAATATGTGACCAATGCAGACCAAGATTCAGCAGGGGCAAGGATTAAACATTAATATGTGACCAATGCAGACCAAGTTTCAGCAGGGGTAAAGATTCACCATAAACATGTGACCAGTGCAAACCAAGATTCAGCAGGGGCAAGGATTAAACATTAATATGTGACCAATGCAGACCAAGATTCAGCAGTGGTAAGGATTAAACATTAATATGTGACAGTGCAGACCAAAATTCAGCAGGGGCAAGGATTAAATATTAATATGTGACCAGTACAGACAAAGATTCAGCAAGGGTAAGGATAAAACATTCATATGCGACCAGTGCAGACCAAAATTCAGCAAGGGTAAGGATTAATCATTAATATGAGTTCAGGGCAGACCACAATTCAGCAGTGTTAAGGATAAAACATTTATATGCGACCAGTGCAGACCAAGATTCAGCAGGGTAAGGATAAAACATTAATATGTGACCCATGCAAACCAAAATTCAGCAAGGGTAAGAATTTATCATTAATATGCGACCAAAGCAGCCCAATATTCAGCAGGTGTAAGGATTAAACATTAATATCGGCCAGTGAAGACCAAAATTCAGTAGAATAAGGATTAATCATAAATATGTCACCATTGCAGACCAAGATTCCGTAGGGGAAGATTAACCAATCATGTGACCAGTGTAGGACAAGATTCAGCAGGGTAAAGGATTAAACTTTCATTCTCCTTATATATGCATAAAGTTTTTTTAATCATGTTTGCTTAACCTAATACACATTTGTTTCCAAATCAGAAATAATTTAACAAATCTCAAATTGACTGTAGCAATATTATAATTATCATAACAAACATTTTGTTATGATACAGAAAAAACATCATCTCAGGTGTTACTTTTAAGTGCATAAAGCTATACATCTGTTACATGTAGATAAAATAAATCTTACTGTTTCAATTTCCATCAGTCTCATGTCATTGTCACAAAACACACCCATCACAAAGTCTCAGTCTCATGTTTGTCACCTATGGAATTGGGAATTTCGAAGGTGTTTTGTCAAAAATTGGGGGAAAAATGCATGACTGAAAATTTGAAGTAATTAAATGAATCCAAACAATCACTGTCTAGAATGGCATTTTCAAACATTTAAGCACTATTACAGTAAAGCAGCCTCTTTATTTTCAAAGATTTTAGTTATTTATTTTTTTTTTTATATTTTGTAACTTTGAATTGGGAATTTTTTCCAGTGGATTGAGAAAATAATATACTATTTTCAATTGGGAATATGACCAAATATTCAGCTATAAAAAAGCCCTGTCTACATAAACATTAACATCCCTCAATTCATAATGACTACAATCCACTAATACATGTACTTAATCTTTCATTTTGACTGTTTGTCTGTTTTTCTACACTAATTTCTCAACAAATTTTTGGTCATATCTCTGAAAGTTAGTGTACATAACCGGCCTTCTTGGATATGTAACCAGTAATTACCAATTTCTTCTGGATTACAATATAAATTGATGTCCCCTACTGAGCTTATCCAGCAGACTTCTTCTGACCTTGGACACAGCAAAACTGATCCCATAATTATGTCACATTTTTAAAAATAGGCATATAGAAGGAATATTTCAAAATATCTTTAAGAAAAAATCATGTTTGTATATTTCTTTAGGGTTGAATGGCACATGCATAACAGTTAAAACTCTACCAAGTAGGTGAGGGGTTAGTGGTTTGAAATCAACAAAACCACTCAGCCAAGTACACCCCTACTTCAGTGCTTTTACAAATGATAAAATGGAAGATATTAATTTTATTTAGCATTTACTTTTTTATTTTTTAGAACTTGTTTAAGATCCATTAATTCAAATTTAGAATTGTGATATGTTAGATAAAATCATTATTTATAAAAGATTCCTGAAGGTCGGCCTGAGTCAGGTGAGATTCCTTTCAATCCTACCATTTCCCAATGGCAAGGCAGAAACCATTACCAGCAGCTTGACAATACATCTTCAAGAACTACAACTTCCACTCACCAAGATGTGTGCCTTTGGAACTGATGGATCAAGTGTAATGGTTGGAGCAAGAAATGGTGTAACAGCTCAGCTGAGACAACTCATCCCTCACCTGATCAACAACCATTGTGTTGCTCAATACCTCACTCTGACAAGCTTCAAAGGGAATATAAAACATAATGGAAACAACCTAATTTTAAAGTTTATGAATCTAATAAAAGTATTTCATTAAATATAGCTTTACATCCTTAAAAGTAATGATATGTTGAAGTATGAAAACAACAAAATTCTGTAACAACAGGTTATATAAAATACACATAACACATGTCAGATAAAAAATTACATGAGAAAATATTGAGAATTTTATACATAAACAGTGAAACATCTTGTTTAAAAATTAATATAAATATATTATGCATATATCTTGGATAACTGATATAGGAGACACATACAGATGTGTCATAAAACAAAAACATGTAAAAGTGTCATTTAAAGGCCCATTATCACCCAGAAATGATTTTATTCTTTATTTCTCAAAGCTTATTTATTTTTTGTGTGCTGTAATAGTTTCAAAAAAGTTTAATCATTGGCCAATAAGCCTCACCATCTATTGCTTCTGACGCCTTTTGGTTATAAAGGCAGTTATGGTAATTTAGTATTCTGTTTAGAAGTCAAAATACTACTTAAGTCAAAATAGTACTTTGTTTTCAATTTGCAACTATTTATGACAAATAATTTCACATTTGACGCTATTTTTTTCATGTTATAAGCATTTTACATGCTCTAAAACCATTATTTCATCATGATAAAACTCATGTTTGCTAATTCTAAAGAGAGAAAAAATTATTCATTTCTGTGACATAATGAGCCTTCAAATACAAAAGGAAAAACATAGTACTAAGTTCTTACCATGGATGGACAGAGGATTTCATTAATACCTTGAGTTCTCTATATATCCAGAAAAATTAAAAACTATTTTTCTTACTTAAATACTTGTGTGATATAAACTAATTATCATTAATGAGCCGCATCATGACAACAAAATGGGTTTCCAACCAGCATTGATCCAGACCAGCCTGCACATCTGCGTAGTCTGATCAGGATCCATGTTGTTCGCATACAGACCATATTACAAGTAGAGAAACTGATAAAGAACAGAATGGATCCTGATCAGACTACGCGGATGAGCAGGCTGGTCTGGATCCATGCTGGACGCAAACCCATTATGTTGGTTTTGTCGTGACGTGGCTCATATGAGGTCACTTATTTTCAATATAATATACTGTATATTGTCTCTTTAGTATAAACATTATCATGGCCCAATCAACCAAACGTACGGATATAAAGTATAACATATCATACCAATACTTATTTTTAGCTTTTTCATTCCCATCCCTTGCAATTATCCATATAATATATATGTATGAATATACACACCAAGTCCCGCTTTCTATCTACTATCTACATTTGTATAAATACAATTAATAGATAAAATGTTAAAATCTATAATATATATTTTAAAATCTATAATATATCATCAGTATTTCTTTTTTCAAATAATTGTTACAATTTAAATAATAACAAGAGAGCCATGATGGCCCTCAGGTCGCTCACCTGTATATAGGCCCCCTGGAGCAGGCCCAGTTTAAACCCCGGGCTTTTATTTTTGAACAAACTTGGAAGACACCCATTAGAAGATGTTTCATGATGTTTAGGTTTTACTACACACATACAATGTATATTGTAAAGCAATGACCAGCTGTACAAATATAGTTAAAAACATTGACACCCAAGGGGCGGGGCCAGTTTTGACCCCAGGGCTTTTTTTTAACAAACTTTGTAGACACTTACTAGATGGTGCTTCATGCCAAATATCTAAGGTCTAGCTCTCAGGGTTTTTTAAAAGAATCTAAACTCTAGTTATTTGGATTATTTCAAAGAAGATTTTTAAGTTTTGCGAAAGAGTTCTGCATGGAATTAAATTCTTTGAACAGCTTTTAAAGGTGACCACCAAAGGAACATTCCTGTGAAGTTTGAATGAAATTAGCTTAGTGTTTTTTTTTGTTTTTTTTTTTTTATGAGGAGATGTCATTTTAAGTAAAAGTTTACGGACGGCCGGACGAAAAGAGATCACAAAAGCTCACTTTGTGACAGATGAGCTAAAAAACCAAATATATTGTAAAGAATCATTCGCAACAAAACTGTCTATGCCTTTCAACTATATTTTTCACAATTTTACTTTCTATCTCAACACCGTTCTGTATATCTTTATCGTCCAACTTTATCCAGTCTATGTCACTATTGGTCACAAACACAACCTCGTATTTTCTGGTATCAAGTATGTTTCCTATGACTAGTTGATGCTCGTACTTTTCCAGCGATTGTTGGGCTTTGACAGTCAGCAAGTTTGGGTCCGTCTCTAACTGAAATGTTGATTTATTCATTCATTTAGATTAAATGATAATACGGTTACTCTTTATATCAAAGGACACTTAAGCATTCCTTATGATGCTGCCCATATATGGTAGAATAATGCACTCTACTGCCCTGTCTGTGTAACAGCGTAATTATGTGAAGAGGGTAAGAATTTGAGAACTTTAAGATGAAATGCTTAAGTGATAAATCATGAATGGGGTAAATTAACTTTTAATTTTACATGTACTGGTAATTCATTAAAGGAACTACACTGATATTTCTTCGACATGACTTGACTGGAAATATTTGTCTAAGATTTGTGTACCATTTGATGTAGATCTGGATCAGGCAATGGTGTGCAAATCTTACGATCATTCTCTCATCCTGCTTTTACAAAATTATAACTTTTATTGTTCATTCTTTTTAATCAAATCAGGCTAAGAATCGCACAAAAAAATTAATTTTCAATTTAATTTCGAGTGTATTTCTTTAAATTGTTTGCAGATTTTTTTTTTGGATTAAGTTCTCTACTCGACCTTTGCAAGACTTTCAGATTTTATGTTTTAGAGCTTTGAACTTCAGTGGAGTTCCTTTAAAAAGTTGATTTTCGGTGATTTTGAAAACTGTGAATACCTTGAATTATAAAAGTTACCTTAAATGATACAACAAATGCTGATGAGACCCAGTTTTTCACGAGAGCTTCAAGCATTTTGGGAACCAGCTCCAAAGAAAGTTGCAGGGGACCATTCGATGACTGTATCTTATGCTGTGGCTAAGATTTGAAAAAAAAGCAATAAATATTTAATATTCATGTAATTTTAAAATATAACAGTACAATATAATATCATTTTCATAAGCACCAGTACCAATATGGTAAAAACATTAAAGTTTATGATTTTTTCAATCACTTGATCTTTTGCATATATTTTTAAAATTGTGTTCGAAGAGTGACAATTAGTTTTATTTATATTTTGACTCACCATTTTATTTTTTGGAATGTAAAAGTCAGACACTGCTGCTGCTAAGTACAATGAAGCTTTCTTCCCTAGAGTTGACAGTATTAGAGAAGAAGCTCTCAGCAAGTGCAGATAATCCACCAGAGTTGTAAACTCTATCATGAGTAGTCTCCCTTCTTGTTGAACTGCATGGTATTTCTGAATTATGTTCAGCAACTTTGATGTGCTCTCTTGTTTGACTAGAAAACATAAATCTATATTAGAGCTGTCATCAATAGAAATGATAATGGTGTATCACTCATTATTAAAATATCTGCATTTGTATTACATGAAAAAATCCACATTTGTATTCCTATTATGAACATCTTTTTATATATTATTCAAATATGAATATTACTGAGTAAATAGATAAAACATCTTTTTATAGATCAAATCAGAGTTGCAGGATCTTTATTGTTAACATTAGCGCCTTTAAGGCTATCTTTGTATGTAACACATTTTTACATCACCTCAGTGTTATTACACTTATGCAAAATCTTTATTATCAAATGGGCTTATAACACTCCTGTGATGTGGTTTTATGTGATAAGCACTGAATCTATTCTGCTGGTAGCAACGATGATTTTGGAACTGTACATTATTAACTTGAAGGCTATCAATATGAAAATTTGAAGTTTGTCAGCCAACAGTCTGGAATGATTGCACTGATATGCTTGGCTGCCATGGCTCCATAATGGTAGCAAAGGTTAATCACTCTCGGTTCGAGCATGTCAATGGTTTGAAAACACATAAACAAGTCTTAAAATAAATCTTAATACCACAAAGTGTTGGCCCCTCATTGTCACCTTTGACCTCCAGAATGTCAAGAAGATGTGATTGTGGAAGGTGTCGAGTAAAAGGTTGCAGGGAACGCTGACGATGAAGGAATAAAACAGCATAACCATGCTCCAGAAAATATCTGTATATTTATTGTTATGGAAATTAAAGTTACATATGATATTATTGTCTTTATCGAAAAGCGATGGCACATACATACAAAATCATTAATAATTGTTAACTTTTTATCAAGAACATACTATTATGTTATCTAAAGGGTCTGAAGTATAATTAATGTTAAGGAAAGTATTTAAAGAAGAGGGCCATGATATGCCTGAGTGAAACTGTAAATTCTATCATTAAGCTTGCACAAGTGCACACACATCTTAGTTATCAAATACCAGTAATTATACTTTTATTTTTAATGATCTTGCCTCTAGTGACAACAAACCACAAAAGTATAGCTTCATGTAAAATACCTATGCAACACATCTCCTTTTGTTGGTCAGCAATCTGTGATGTGAAATAATGAAAAATCACTAAAACTTTCAATTTCGGAAGCAAAAAAAGCTGGTGTAAGTTCAGATTTTTGGGAAACTGTATGATTTTAAAGAAATTTTAATTGGGAAGAAGCCTTTTATAGGCCTCATTTATATAAGGTGTAAAATCACTGGGTAGCATAGACTGTACAAGAATAAGATAATGAGAATGTGTTATGATAAACTTTAAAAGGATACTCTGCTGAGGCAGACCCTCTTGTTCCAATGCTGAAGTTGTCTATATATCTTACTGTATTCCCTTCTAATGGTACAGTTGTGCCACCTGACTGAAAAATATTCAAACAAATAAATACAGAGACAAGTAGTAGCAAGTGTACTAATTTCTATGCTTCGAAACATTACACTATATGTACTTAAAAGGGCAAAGACAGTTCTATACCAAACTTGGTGGCATGGCCAAGTGGTTAATGCATCAGACTAACAACCTAATGATCTCAAGCGACATGGGTTCAAACCCCATCAGGGGTAAGTCACTGTTTCCTTCAGCAAAAAACTTTACACTCATTACTCAGTGCTGGTTGGTCACTGGAACAGATTCAAAAGTATGTCTATCAGCTTCCTGCACAGTCTAACAAAAATAAATGCTATATAACCAGAATTGGAATTGGGGGTTTACAAAACCCTGATACCTGCTCATAGTATTTAAAGAAAATGTAGTTGTTTGACACATTTCTAATTAGAATTTCACATTACTATATAATTTTTATGAACTTCAAATACTATGTTTCTAGAAAATGAGAAAAAAGGGAAATAATTCTACAAAATAAAGATAACCAAAATATTTTATTTTGATTTCAATCATATATCAATGCTTAGTAAACAAAACAAGTGAGAAAGAAACATATTTATTATTTTTCTAGAAATATGATATTCTATTTCTTAAGCACAATCGGGCATTTTCATTAGCCTATTTAAATGAGGCAAAATGTTATGTAGCCAGCTACCTTGTTTTGTTTTTTTTTTGGAAAAAAAAAACAACTGGTCCTTGATTGATATTCATAAAGCAACATTGTTGTCACCTATGAGGGGGGAAATTCACCCCTATTTACTAGGGCTGCAACGATACACCAAATGTTCGATTCAGTGGGCTCTACTATAATCTGATTCGATTTTTTTCGATTTGATACAATTTTCTGATTACTTCTTTATCTTTGGTATATAATTCTGCTTGTCTGCTCAAAAAGTGAGTGGCCTTCAACCTAGTGCTTTGCTTTTCCGTTGTAATATTACTATTCTATAAACTTAAGTGACTTAATAATTGTGTTTATGAGAATAAAAAGCTCTTGTCTATTTAGAAATAATTTTAATCAGGCAAATAATCATCCATCTCAGTTACATGACTATCACAGATACCTTCTACTGACTAGGAATTTAACAAAGTATGTAAATTGTAAATTAAATAATAATGAACAAAGTTTCACAAGGTTGTCAGAACTAATATTCAGATATTCTGTTTATAATTCCCATAATATGTAAAATGAATAATCAATCCTAATGTTAGTGTTGTCACACAATACTTCTAAATCTAGTAAACAATACAGAAAAAATGAAATTCATGAAATTATCACTTTTTTCACACTTGACTAAAGAAATAATAATCAATCCCAATGTCAAATATGCCTACTTACTGTAGTACTAATCAAACTCATTTCAGGAAGGCCAGGACACGGATAAAGCTGACCAAAACAAGTCCACATCGTGTTTTCATTTCATATATTGCATTAAATTAGACGTACCAGTGTTTGTTTTCTTTATATAACTACTACCCTAAAACGGTACCATTCCCAATAGAAAATAGACATTAAAATTCCCAATTTCCAATGGAAAATTCCCAAAATGACTGTTCAAAATGCCCACAAGGCAAAGTGATTTTTCTAAAATCATTTAAATCCAACATATTCATATAAATCACCACTCAATAGTTCTATCTAGACAGTAGAAGCTGTTAGCTATCTTTATTCATGATGTCTAATCTCATTTGTAGCTGAAAAAATGCATTAAAAAAATCCCAATTTTAGTAAAAATAACGCATTTTTCCCAATGAGTCTGGTACCGGCACCATTCCCAAAGTAGAGAAAAAAAACGCTGCGTACTGACGGACTTTGGATATGACACGTCCGTAAAGCATATTTTGCAAGTAGCTTTATCCGTGTCCTGGCCTTCCCGAAACCCAAAGTGTTCCCAAACCTTTGATTTTAATTTTTTAGGAGGATTTTTTAATTTTATTTTATCAACATTGATGTTGGTAGAATTTTGACTTGTTTGCCGAAAATAAAACATTACGCGCCCACTGATTGGATGACCGAGTTTTAACTGGCCAATCCTATGTAATGTGATAAAGCGTGAAGGGAAAGACTAAAATTCTCACTTTTTTCCATGTTTATTTTTGGGTGGGGAATCGAATCTCAAATGTTACTGTTGGTATCGGGAATCGAATTGGCGATCATAAAACCGGTTTTCGATGCATGGAAAGGTATCGTTGCACCTCTACTATTTACTCAAAAACTTATGATAAATTCTTTACTTACTGAGACTTCTTACAATAATTTTGGTAAAAACATGTTTGTTCATCCTTTAACTAATTAAAAAATTGGTCAGCTTTGTAAAATACAGAAATGTTTTGAGTGAAACATGTTCAGTATTTTATGGGTCGAAACGTTTTCAGTCTCAAAACCTCGCTGGACAGATACCCACTGTATGGAAGGCATTTTTTGCTGAGAAACACCCCCCCGTCGACACCATTTTTTTACTATCCTGGTTGTACTATCTACCGGGAGTGTAAGCCTTATTAGGCCCACCATCATATAATACAAAAAAAATCTAATATAAAATAGTTATTTTCTGTAGGAGGTACCATTTTTTGATGAAAATAACAATCATCCAAAAGAAATTTTAACTATACATCAAAAAGATAGTTCTGTTAATAACCTCATATGAGTGGCAGCCATTTTTGTTTTTAAGTACTTAATACCAGGAATGACTTTTAAGCAATCAATAAAAAGTTAAAAACATATGTAAATGGTCCATTACTGTTAATGATACTGAAGTTCTATTCAATATTTATCAGTTATCACACAGTAAAAGGGTAATAATTTGATAAGCATTTGCACACGCATTCAAAATATCATGATGGGTCCAAATTGTTAGCAATATTACTGGTTTTTATACATAAAACACATTTATGTGAATAGGGTTATTAAAACTTTGAATTTTCTTCAAAAAATGCTATATCTTGTTTTCTCGTATTCTCGGGGGGTTAAGGACTAAACTTGGTTGCATAATATTTATAAAACATTCTGTTAAAGTATTTTTAGCCTGATACACAGAGAAATACCTTATTAACAAAATACAATGAAAGAAAGATCGTAACTGTAAGCAAGACTAAAGATATTTCTGCTTGTATATACTGACCTTCACCCTCAATGTGAAGCAGGTGCTTTCTCGTATTCTCGTGGAATTTGATTGGTTGTTAAGGCTGGTCGCTATGTGATGATTTTATTCTACATACCAGTTCAAATCATTAGTGCCACACCTAATTAAGTGTTAAATGGCCTAAATCTGTAATTTTATTGTGTTTTAATAACAGCTTGGCAGGCCATATCAAACTTTAAGGATCATATTGACGCCTCTTTGGTACCAAATGATTTTGATTGTTCCAAAAATAGTTTGAACTCCATTTAGTGTTGTTATTTACATAATCTCTCTAATATACATTAAGTTTACGTTTATTTATTAGTTACTCATCAGTTATATGAGCATTTAACAATGAATACTACTGTTTTCCGTTGCAGTTGTCAAAAATGAAATGTGTTTAGGACAAACAATGTTTCATTATTTGTTTTTAATTGGAGTTCATATCTTTTTTATATCATCTATTCGTGGAACAAATATTTTGAGCTGTATTGTATAAATAGTAGTGTGAGATCGTCATTTGAAGCGTCTTGCGTCAGAGACCTGCTACAGGTTTCTGCAACATGGAAAAAACTAGAAAACTGATGATTTTTGGGGGGAAATTGAAAAAATTAATTAAATTTCCCGATTTTACGATTATTTCCACCGTTTTTTTTGGTTTTTTTATCTGTTTTTGCCGCATTTCTTTTATTTTTTAATGGAGATGAATTGCTCTGCTAAATAGACATGTTTTCGGATATCGACGGAAGTCGCGAGCGTCGCTTCCATCCGTTTTAATGATTCCACGAGAATACGAGAAACCCCGAGAATACGAGAAACAGGGATATTTTGTATGAAATTAATGTGAAAAACACTTGCATACAAAAGAAATTTTTTATGTAAGTATTGTTTGTAATATCTGGACATTCCCGGTACAAAGTACCTCCCGGTATAAAGTACCTTGAGGATATAAGAGACACACACCCCCTGGACAAACCATTTCAAATACACTCGTCCCCCCACGGATACCCCTCGGACAAAATCCTTCTTCAAAATACCCCATTGGACAAAAAAGTGCTTTCCATAGGGGGAGTGCGGATATTTTCTGGAATAGCCCATATTGGGTCGAAACGTTTTGGGGCCGAAATGACTGGAACTTATTTGTATAAACGACACTGACGAAAAGCAAAAACAAGGGTTTACCGTAACAAGAACGACGGGTGTACTCTCTTCATTGTGTTTAGCAACAAAATTCTCGATCTGACTCTTCTTTTCAAAGAAATTTGCAGGTTCTGAAGTCTCTTCGAAAAATTTTGCTGCTTCCGCCATTTGTAGATATTTGTGATTTATGTGTTTTTCTCCATGAAGATCTACTTCCGGTTCATTACCCTTGGCCCTGGAAAAATTGGACAGAAGATAACGAGCTTTATTAGTATATAACGGTAAAGTAGACTGTCGGTGATCTGTTACGGGTATACCTAAATGATTATTTTTATCACATATTCTAGATTATGACATGACACTGGCTTTTAGTAGAGATATTGACCTAATTACCTGCATACATGTAGGTCTTGCATTGACAATTGAATTGCTGAACATTGTCAGCAGTTGATTACCTACATCTTAAACAAGTTGTTTAATTGATTGTGCATTGTTGTATGTAAATTAATGACTGATCTTTTTTTCTTATTGGTTCAAAACTTTGTTGTGGTTCTTATGTGATTAGTTGAAATGTCGAGTACTGAATCTCATGTATGCAGCAAATATGGTAATGTTTTCTATTTTAAATTTATATCTAGACTGAAATAGACTAGTGTAGTGAACTAGATTCTAGTTCTGTCTGTATACTTTTGTGTGGATTTTTATGGCACGTCAACACATAACTGGCCATATTGTGCCGAGTCTGTATACTGTACAGTTTGTTCGCCAGTTTCGACGAACTTTTTATATTATGCGGTCAAACTACAAAATAGACCAGATAAAGAAAAATATTATTGCTGATTTAGTATGATATTAGTCTTAATTTCAAAGTCGCTAAATATTAAGTAAAAGTTTATTTAACTTATTTCGCTGCCGAGCTTATTTTCATTGGTCGAATTTCACCAGTTCCGAAGCACTTTCACCGGTTACGGCGGATATCGTTTTTTTTACTCTTCCGTGAGAATACGTAAAGAGGCCCTTCACGGGAAACTTCTAGTGTCACAGTTATACTGCCTCACTCCACATAAAGTAATTAAGATCATATATTTTGCATCATGTTTCATATTAAAATTGAAAACAGCGTCATAAAAGGATACCACCATTTTAAGATAAGGCCTCCAATGCAATATGACCTAAAAGTAGATCTGGAATATACAAATGTACATGATAAAAATGCAGCCTTAGTATGGATTCCACCTTTGGATAACTTTCCACTTGAAATGAGAGAAATTGTCACTGACAGCAAACGGTATCTGAGGTTGTCTGATGTTGCAGGCTTGCCTATAGGCCATGTTCCAAGAGGACTTGCATGTGCATTTCGAAAAATATTAGAATCAGATGGGACAATCACTGCCACAGCCACTGGAGAGCCTTGCCCAAGCTTCCCTCCATGGCCAGCACCAGATGCAACTGGAGGGGGTGCAGTCATACCATGTGACTATAAAATTCATACTAATGAACAAAAAGATTTTGAGTTATTAACAGATGCCCTAAATCTTATGCCTGAGAAGGAGGCAATGAACATCAATTTGATAAATAACAATTAAGAAATGCTCACAAATGATGTTTTTATTTTGAAATACAAAAGAGCAACTTTTCAATTTTATTGTTCTAGTGAATCTATGTGTTTCATTTGTTAAATCTTATCAGTATATGGCAAGTAAATGCATATATATATAGAGACAAACTACAAAGTTTTACAATAACATATTATTTATGTTAATAAATTTTAAAACTATAGCAAAGTGTCTGTTATACATGATAATCAGAAGTTATGTTGTGCTAATTATGGCATGACTTTTATAAATGCAAAAATCCTGCATTCATTATGTAACACAAATATGGCAGAAAAATTCAACAGTTTCTAATGTCAAAGCAGCATGGTCAAAATCATGATCTTTAGGTATGCATGATACATGTATCCAGCTGTCACAAATATCACATTGGACCCAACCATCTGGATCCTCTGTAAGTTTTTTACAAACCAAACATTGATCTGATTTAGAACCTGCAGTAAAGGATAAAGCCTTCTTTGCTTTAACCCTACTAACACAAGATTTCTTACTATAAGAAAGAGCTGCAGAATTACCTTTACTTTTAGCTGCAGTAGATTTACCTTTACTTTTAGCTGCAGCAGATTTACCTTTACTTTTACCTTCAGCAACCTTTTTGTCTTTTACCTGAGATTTAACTTTTTCTTTCATGTATCTTTTTTTAGCTGCCAGTTCTTTTCTAGCAAATAGTCTAGTAGCATTTAGTTGTTTTAAAGCAGATGTTCTAATACTCTCTGCTGAAGTTAAGCAATCGGGCAAAGTGTCAGAAGTTGATATTCTTTTTTTTACATTACTACATGATGGGAATACTAGTGCTTCCATAACAGATGATGAAACTGTATCATGAACTCCTGAACCACACTGTGGTGTTATAGGAGTAGTATTAGTATTAGTAATACATGTACTTACACCAGAACTGGCAGCATTTACATTACTACTTACATCAGAACTGGTAGAATTTACATTACTACATGTACTTAAATCAGAACTGTCAGAATTTACATTACATGTACTCACACTGTGAGGTAAAGATATAGTATTAGACAAATTAAAAGCAACATCAGCAAGCAGAGATAATGGAGACTGCAGTTCTGTTGCATTTAACAAAGTAGTACCAGATATATCTCCTGACAAAGAGTTGGGTGTTACATTAACAAAACTAGTACCTGGTAAAGCTGACTCAGGGGTGGCATGACTAGTAGTAGTAACTGTCAAAAGGGACATATTTTCTGCTGACATAGAATGGGGTGTAACATTAATACAGCTGGTACCTGGTAAAACTGACACAGGGTTGGCTAAAGAAGTAACTGGTGTTACACTAACAGCAGACATAGGACTGACCACATGACTAGTTACTGAATTGTTATTACAATCAAACGGAGCATACTCTTTCTCAGATGATAGTGACTGAAAAGTCATTGCAGGCTTAAGGTGACTTTCAGAGATTTTTGATCGGTCAATTGGAAAAATACCTGTTGACTTAAAACTATTAACTACAGTAAGTGGTTTATAAAAATTTAAAAATGCCTCTTGAAGTTTTGCTGCAAAATTTTCCTTCCCAATGCTCTTATCTGGGTTTTCTTTTGTATTTTTCCTAACAATTTGGTACCATGATTTTTTCAATGGCCCAAATACACCATTATCTAAGGGTTGTAAGAAGTGAGTTGCATTTGGTACAAGTCTATATAGTTCTATCCCTTTCTCTCTGGCGAAGGTAAAAACATCCAAATCAATGTGACTGCTCACACTATCAATGAGTAAAATTACTGGTCTGTCTGGACATGCATACTTATCAAAATGTTGGAGGAACTTGAAAAATGTCTTGGCATTCATCCATCCTTTGTCAGTATACTCTATGACTGTACCTTTCCTGCTGTTAATCAAGGGATCATATGCTGTAGGCTGAGGACTAGGGTATACCAAAAATGGTGGGATGATATCACCCTCAGCATTACCACAGAACATGGCAGTCAACCTCTTCTTACTGTTGCCACTCAAATGTGGCAAGTTCCTAGGGTATTCTGACTTTGTTGGCCCAATCACAGATCCAGCCTTACTCCCCATAGAAAACCCTGACTCATCTGCATTGTAGACTCTATTTGGTTTGTCCAACAGATGAAGCTGAGATACAAACTTGTAATAATTAGAGAACCACTTATCAAGTTCTGTAGAGGTAACTTTGGCCCTTGAACTTTCCAAAGATGACTCTTTTCTTATCTCTACTAAATGAGCATTACGTGCCATAAAACTGTAATACCATGTATAACTTGGGCGATCATTTTTAAAGTTATTCTTCCTTTTGTCTTTCTTTAAAAT
Organism: Ruditapes philippinarum; assembly: GCF_026571515.1. Lineage (NCBI taxonomy): Eukaryota > Metazoa > Mollusca > Bivalvia > Venerida > Veneridae > Ruditapes > Ruditapes philippinarum. The sequence goes on along the minus strand of NW_026866230.1, from coordinate 22,023 downwards.
ACCACAAACAAATTCTAAAAAGTCTGCCACACCTAAACCCATCCCTCTTCTGGACATCTCAGCCAACCACTTAGCCATTTCCTCTTCCTCTTTTGCACTAAAAACAGGCCTTGGGCCATTTCTACTCTCTAATGAAACATCCCCAGCAATCCTACGCCTCAAAAAACTTTCAGATAAGTTGTTTTTCTTGGCAGCTTTCAGAACTGACATCCCATTTAAAACCTCTTTCATGGCAAACTTTACTCTTTCTATTTTACCTGGGGATTTTCTAAACCCTCTCTTGTATTTTAAAGTTATTTTGTTTGCTTTACTCTGGACTGGACTGGCAATATTAGCATTTTTTCTTGCTGATTTGCAAGGTGTCCTACAAGATCCCAAGTCACTGGTCTTCTTAATTCTGGCCATTACTCCTGTTAGAAAGACACATATTTAAGTTTAAACATTTCTGCATTCAGGCAAGCAACATAAAATGTAATTATCTTAGATCAATGTTCAGTGTTTTTTTTATTATTATTTCACAATATAACTGGAAGAACAACATAATACAATGACTAGATGTATTTTCATCATCATGTAATATAATGAACATAATTATTTCATGTCACACCACCATTAAATCAGCCAAATCATGCTTACAAGTTGTGATTGGCATTGTATATACTTCATATTGCATGGAGAAATATGTAAGCATGACCCATGTAATCAAATCAAATTGATAAAATAATTTAATAAAGGTTGTCCCCGTATGGGACCTCATGAAAAAAGTTGCAGACAAATCCATCGGAACTGGCTAAATGTACGTCATGTAATTTTGATCAAAGTTTCTTTTGAATAAAATGGGTGTAAATGTTTATATTTTGAGAATGTCTTGTGTAAATCTGATATAAAATCAGGACCATAAAAGAATTCTCGTTCTCTCCACGCATATCTGGTAACTTGCAATCAAGTTTTCAATTTGACATTTTCGGCCATTTTGTTTTTTCTGATGATACGACCCCTTCACATTTTAATGGGACATTTAACTAAATTAAAAAACGATTTTAATATACCTATGCCAGCAATTACTTTGGAAAATGCACAGGCAATCGGTGCGTGGCTTGGATAGTATACATGTACATGACCACGCCCACTTACTTTTTTATAAATTTTTTTTTTTTCACTAATAAAATATTTTTTTATTCAAAATATTTTTAAAATATCTTATTTTCAATAAATCAACAAAGAAAATTTGTTTTTAAAAAATTTCATCCATATATACTATTAATATAGTATACTATATACTATATTAAAACTGTGGTTTTAAGTACCGTACATCTATTGGTGAAGAATTGGTGAAATATCTTAAATGACATTGAGTAATTTTCATTCAGTCAAGTATTGATCACATGGCCAAGACCCTGCATTTTTCGAAAGTCATGTGGAATTTTTAGCTTTATAATACAATACTAATTTTACATTTGTAAAATACTAAATATATCTTTTGGTTAGAATTGAAAATTACTTAAAAATGAATGCTTGCAATTGTGTGAAAAAGCACATAAATACAGATTCTTCTCTGTAGTGATGAAGATGAAAACTTTATTGGTTAATTCAATCTACTATACATTGCCATATTAAACAAGATAACAATTTAACAACTGATGAGAGCAAAGCCCAGCCAGCAGATTATTTTCATGGAAACTATACATTTCTGTGTGGCCTTAATACAGAGTCGCAGCAACATTTAGGGATCTCTTTTCCAAAAATAAAAAAAAATCGTCTGCCAAACAAAAAGTTGAGAACTTGTCTAGAAAAAACAAACTAATTACATCCTCTAAAAAATAAAAAAAAAATGTACTTGTGACAAAAATTCAAAATCTCAATAAAAAAAACATTTACAAAAGGAAAATAATACAGTTCACAAGTCTTGTTGACAGATTGAAATAGTCCAACAATTTTTTTACAATCAATGAATCTTTTTACCAAAAAAAAAAAAGTTTGAATGAATTTTCATTGGAAAAAAAAAAAAACTTATAACACTGGCCAAAAAAAAAAAATTCAAAACATAAAAATTGCAAAAAAATGCTGCACAGATAAAAAAAAAAATAAAAAAAAAAAAAAATAAAAGGAGAAAAAAAAAAATGAAAAAAAGTTTAAAAGCAAAAATTAAAAAGAAGTACAAAAAAAAAAAATTAAAAGTTAAAAAACAATAAAAAAGAAAAATAAATTTACTTTTTTATAAGAAACAAACAATTTGGAAAAAAGAAATGTCTGTAACAAAAAAATTTTTGGAAAGAAAGGATAAGTTTTTGAATACTTTTTTCAAAATATTACATCTTATGTGAACCGTATGGGTAGGGGATGGAATGTTACAAAGATATACTCAAAGTCTGAATATCTTAAAATTTACAATTAAAATTGTATTATTTCTCTTTATTTTATTAAAATATTATGTATTCTATTAAGTGTCACAATTTTTTTTCAGAAAATTCGTCTTAGATATAAAAATATTTGCTATCAAATTGTCAGTTTTTTTCCCTGCAAAATTAAATTTTCAAACATGTTAGAAACAAAGTAAAAAAACAAGGATAGGTACATCAAATCATACTTAAATCAAATTTGCAAACACATTTCTTATAAAACAGTAAAAAATTATAGGACTTTCTTATGTTTATTTCTTGTCAGATAATCCAGAAATGAATTGCATCAGGGGGACGGATGTTACATTTTTGGGGGGACGGATGTTACACTAGATGTTTAAAGCTTATAGTTCATACTTTCTTTGGTTTTATTTTCAAGTAATAAAATTTCTTAGAGTATTATGCTTTATATAGTACAATAAATGTAAAATAATTGAACAAATTATGAGCAAAATGTAGAAATATACCCAACAATTATGGAGTTTCTTACTTTTTGCGTTTCACAATGAAAAGCTGCAATGACTTAGTTTTCTTCCAGTTATCTTACATTTGAATGAACATTGAAATGTTTGGAATAAAATAAGAATATTGCTAATGAAATAAAATTATCCTTGTTGCCTGAGATAATGCATTAACACTATGTTAAAGAAAGAATGTCATACCAACGGTACCTTTCTATACATGAAATCATTTAGTAAATTTTACAAAATACTTTTGTTTTATAATAAGATTTATCTTTGTAAAAGATATGATACAGTGTGAAGTAGATAAGAAGTTTTCAGATTGAAACATATGCAAGCTTGAATTTGTCATTACTAAATACATAAATTATAAACAATTTAAAAATTTCATTAAAAAGATATTAAATTGTTGTAATTAAGTACTATCAATTTGATGAAATTTTAAGTAAATTACTGTGGAATGTCAGCAGCATTATCCAAAGATTTCATTATGATTCAGTATCATAAACTCATTATTTCTAACTTTTAAATTCTCTGTGTAAATATTTCATTGTACATGAACTGCTTAACTATGAACTAATTTATCATTCAATAAAATGTATATAGGTTCAAAATAATTTGCGAAGGGTTCATACAGACAATTTTTCACAGTTATCCCAACTTTTTCATTAAAGGAATCCGAACCATATCCTTTACTTAAGATTTTCTTCCACTTTATTAGTGATAACTAAATGGGTCAAATTGTAAGAAAATATGCTGGAATTTTGAAGAAAAAGAAATTTAATCAGGGTATTGAATTGTATTTCTTTATTTGTTTTTTTTAATTGACTACATCTTTAGCCTGTAAAATTTTGAAGTTCAATAAATCCTTTGACTTAATTGATCTACAGTTTACTTTAATAACAGGCCTTCTCTAACAGATATGGTAGTCCCTCCCACTGTTTTTAAGCATATGTACATCACCCTATATTGGCACCCCTACTGTTTTGTAATATATCACACTTCCCAATATACAATACACAGCTCCCAATATACAGCTCGTTAACTTCCAATAAAGTGCCAGCCCCTTCTGTGTGTATAGATTAAGGATCCATATCCCACTGTTTTATGAGGGGCTGGGATAGATGATTTGTTAACTATTTAAGGCTAAAGAATTTACGTTTTAACAAATGACTTATCACTTCCCCTCGGAGCGTGCACGTCGCTGAGAAGGCACAGGGCTTCGGCAGAAGATTTACAACTTGGCTGGTAGACAACTTTAATTTTGCCTTCAACCGTGGGTGGTAACTACGGAACTACTACTTTGTCACTTCTGCTGACCAGCTGCCGATGTCCTGACTAATGCCGAGGGGAGGGCCCTACAAAGTAGGCTGCGACGACGAGGATGGTGTGCTAGGGTGCGTGAGCCCCTAGTACAGATAGACGGCTTGTAAGGCAGGCCTATAGCTGACACCAACAGCCCTTTTCAGGGCTAAACACTTTTCCTATTGTCACAGGTTACTGTACATTTAGGTTCTCATTGACCGCCGTACAGAGACCTACTTTTGGCTCAAAATTCATATCTTTGGCTAATACTCCATGGAAATTGCATGGAGGTAAATTATCACCATTTTGTGCTTCAAAATTAACTCTTTAAGGACATGACTGGTGACATGTCCGGGGTCCGTACTCGACAGCGCAAGCTGCATTTTGTGCCCTCACGGGCGGATGGACCCTCATTAAATTCAAATAGAAGAAGAAAGGTTTTAACAAATGACTAATTTTAATCAAAAAGATACTTTCAACATCTCTACTGTTTACACCTTTTCTGTATATCCTATTTTGGATTTTGTGTTTGTTTCTTCTAGTTATTTTTTTAATACTATTTTATTGTTGTGTGAAACATTCCTATACAGTTGCAAAACTTACCACTTCTCTGTCATGCATCATAAGAACAAGATAAGTTTGAGTATTACTGTAAAAAGAATCATTAGTTCTAATAGTTAATTTCTGTAACATCCGTCCCCTCCTGTACCCTTAGTTTGAAAACACAGTATAACAAAAGATTATATTTGTCATAAATTCATATAAGCTTAACTAAACTATTAGTTTTATAAACTTATAGGCCCATTTGATGTTTAAAAATAACATATAAACTTTATTTCAAAGTAAATAATTTTTGTTTTTTAGCAAAAAATAATGATTTTTTTTCAAAATTAAGGAATTTGGTGTTCACAAATAATAATTTTTATATAAATACATCATTTCAGTCCTTTATTTATGTTATTTCTTCATTTTTCATTGTAACTTTGATGTTTTAGTGTAAAATTCCCTTTTCAGTTACAGTTTATTTGAGATTTAATAAGTACCATATATAGGGGGACAGATGTTACGGGGACGGATGTAACAGACAACTTTTACATTATTGTATTTTTTTTCCCATTAACATAGAAATTGGCAATTTTTGTAACATTTTCATAGTAAGACTATCAATAGGCACCAGAAACATTGTTTTTTATGAGTATTGTTTTAAAATTGGATATTTAATGAGAGGGGGACGGACGTTACAGTTTTTTCATCACAAATTTTTATTCACCACTATTATGCATACTATGGTAAAATTGTTTCAAAATTTGTTTTGAAAACACTTTACATATGTTTTTAATTCATATTTCATTAGATTAAGACAATAAAGTACTATTTTATTTGTAATTGCATAAAGGTATACTTGTTTAATTAATAACTATATTTTGGAAAAACTGATGCATTACGAAAGTCTGAATTTACTAATATCATCTTAACGATAAAAACTAGGATGATATATACCAAGTATAATATATCATCGGAAAGGTAACTAAATTTTCTATGTGCATGTAAAAAAATTTAAGAGATAAATTAGAACAGATAAAAGTGGTGTTAATTCTCAAAACACCAAAAAAGATGTAAAATTGGGCATTTTTAGGGTATAAAAATGTCTGTATCTATATTTTGGGTAATGCTATAATAAAAAACGTTTGGGCACATTTGCTTTATAGTAAGTCCTTTGTAAAAACACAAAAAAGTAATTGCAAATGCAAAATATTTTTTGAAAAAGCCTGCATTACATGTATTTTTGAAAAATTGGCCCATTTACCGTGCAGCAGGCAATATAAAAGGTGTTAAAAAAAGATTGCCCTGGCCGTGGCCGAGTGTATATTACCACTTATGCAATTTTTGTGAACCTTCAGGATTGATGGATAGCTCAATTACTTGCACATACTACACAGGTTTTCCACTTGAATGAAGTTATGGCCCTTGAACAAAAAAGAAAAGTGTTTTTTCTGTTGCAGCTGCACAGAAGCTTGTCTGAACTGCTTGTTAGAAACTCCAAACTGTACAAGAATAATTAATACCAAGTCTAGTTGTGCATATCATTGATATTTTCCAGTTTGATGAGTTATGGCCCTTTAATGGTTTTTATTTTCAAAATTTGTTCACACTACTCTAGTGGAGTACAAATGGTACATAGCAATCACTAATTGTGATATTTTGGATTATAAACTACCAGATTTGCATGCATCAAATTGAATGCACATATTTTGAAACTGTGCATCTTTTTAGATTTTTATGCATATTTTATGCAAGACGCACATCTAAATTAATCACTGCTCCACTAATGCTAGTTTATTGAAGCTTTACTGGATTGATTGTTAACTTAAGTATCTGCACATATTACAAAGGTTTTCCAGTTGAATTATTATTGACTGAGTTATGGCCCTTGTTAATCTTTGTGACTCCTGCAACACAGTAGCAGGCATGCAATTGGCTATCATGAGGTGACACATGTGATCACTGAAAGTAGTTTTTGTTTTTTATAGTAACAAAATGTATTTGTTTGTTTTTGTTATGCCACCGCAGCATCTGCGATGCGGTGGCATATAGCGATTCACCTGTGTGTGTGTTTGTTTGTGTGTGTGTGTGTTATATAGATTATATAGTGAACTTAAAAAATCTTCTTGTGAAAAACCACTAGTCCAATTTCAACCAAACTTGGCAGGATTGATCCTTGGGTGAAGGGCTTCCAAAGTTGTTCAAAGAATTTCATTCCATGCAGAAATCTGGTTGCCATGGCAACCAAAAGGTATTATAAGAATAAATTTAAAAAATCTTCTTGTAAAGACCCAAAAGGCCTAGAGCTTAGATATTTTGCATAAGGCATTGTCTGGTAGACCTCTACCAAGATTGTTCAAATTATAGCCTTGGGGTCAAAATTGGCCCCGCCCCGGGGTCATTGATTTTCACTATATGTACATATAGTAAAAACTTAAAATACCTTCTTGTAAAGACCCAAAAGGCCTAGAGCTTAGATATTATGCATAAGGCATTGTCTGGTAGACCCTTACCAGATTGTTCAAATTATAGCCCTGGAGCCAAAATCAGCCCCGCCCTGGGGGTCATTGATTTTCACTATATGTACATATAGTAAAAACTTAAAATACCTTCTTGTAAAGACCCAAAAGGCCTAGAGCTTAGATATTTTGCATAAGGCATTGTCAGGTAGACTTCTACCCAGATTGTTAAAATTATAGCCCTGGGGTCAAAATCGGCCCCGCCCCGGGGGTCATTGGTTTTCCTTATATGTATATAGTAAAAACTTAAAAAAATTTCTTCTAGCAACTGACAAATGCTAGAGGTTAGATATTTTGCATGAAACATTGTGAAGTGAACTTCTAGCAAGATTGGTCAAATTATAGCTCTTGGGTCAAATTTGCCCCCACCTCGGGGGTCATTGATTTTCAATATATACATATAGTAAAAAATCAAAAATCTTATTGTCTGAAAGTACAAGGCTTAGAGCTTTAATATTTGTTAAATGATTTCATCTATAGGTACTCTACGAAAGTTGTTCAAATTTTGCGTCTTGTGTCAAAATTAGCCACGCCCTTGGGGCTATAGGTTTTCCTTATATGGAACCTTTACCAAGATTGTTCAAATTATAATTGTTTGGTGGACCTGTATCAAGATTGTTTTGAATTAAATCTGATAATAGGAATCAGATAGGCCAGGCATCTATGCATTATGACAATCTTCAAAATTGTATAGAAACCAAAAAATTCTGTTCCTACACTACTATTTAGTGTTGTATTAATGCGGTGGCATAGCATTTTTCTCAAATGCAGTCTTGTTTGGTTTGGTTTAATGGTGCCAAAACAGGAAAGATGATTTTGGCTAAACTGGGTGTTACAAACTTAAAAGTAACACCAGGGCTCAAACCATCTCACCTGCCAGTGTCTATTCTAGGAGGGGCGATGGGGGGGATTCACCCCTTTTTTTTTGAGAATTCACCCCTATTTTTTGAGAGGAAAGGGGAAAATTTTACATAGACAAAGAAGGAAAAAGATCAACAAATGTAATCAATTTTCACTTTTCAATAAAAATCCCCCGTTTTTCGAATCCTAGAATAGACACTGCCTGCTGGAGGTAAGAGATGTATAGACTTCAGTAATTCGAACCAATCTTGTCTCTTATTAGGATCATGCAGAGATAAACAGTGGCTGCAATTCTGATGCCTGTAATCAAGTAAAGGCAACCCATCAGCCACATAGTGATTTTTAGAGTTAAAGCTACAGGAACATGTCTCTGTTTCTCAGACAGCAAATATTTAGATTATTCAATATTGGGAATAATTTGGAATAGATTCTATATGATATCCTGATTCAGGTATTATTTTGTTATTTCAGGGCAATCATTGGTGAAGCAGACTGATAAAGAAATGTTGTTTAGACCCTTGAGAAGGTTGGGCGTAGTTTTCAAACATGTGGTGAGTTTCTGTCTACAATAAATAAATTTCACTTTTTGATTCCAATCTACATGTATAAAACATTTTACATACATGTAACAAACTTTGGTGTGATCTCCAGATTTTAATTCCAATCTGTTAAACATTCATACTTCTGAAAAGACTTTGTTGTAATTTCCGAATAATCATATGTACAAGTGCTAATTATTCAATATTTTGGGAAGGCCACAAATGCTTCAAACATTGGGAACAAGACATTGTAAATACTTTAATAGGCCAGTTAGGAATTGGAAACTAATAAACACATATTAGATAAAGGATAATATATAGTTTTCATTGATATATATTTGATATATAAATTGTTAATATCTTGTAGGGATTTTCTTAAGAATGAAAACATTCAAAAATCAAAAAAAATATTCAAGGGTAATATTTTTCATATGCATTATAAATATACTTGTTTTACAGTATGAGATTTTTAGCTCGACTTTTCTATGAAAAGGGGAGCTATCCTACTCGCCCCGGCGTCGGCGTCGGCGTTGGCGTCACACCTTGGTTAAGTTTTTCGTACCACCCCACTTTATTTCAGAAGTATTACAAGTATGGCTTTGAAACTTACCATACTTGTTCACCATCATAACCTCCATCTACAGACAAGAGTACATAACTCTGTCAAGGTTTTTGACAGAATTATGGCCCTTTTTTGACTTAGAAAGTGTATTGAGCTTGGTTAAGTTTTTTGTACCACCTCACTTTATTTCAAAACCATTGGAGGTATTGCTTTGAAACTGACCATACTTGTTTACCATCACGACCTTCATCAACAGACAAGAGGACATAACTCTGTCAAGGTTTTTGACAGAATTATGCCCCTTTTTGACTTAGAAAATACATTGAATATGGGTAAAATCCACTTATTGCCTTAACCCTTTGAGATATTGCTTTGAAACTTTTAATGCTATTTCACATCATTACCCCCATCTGTACGCAAGAGAAGGTAACTCTGTCAAGGATTTGTTTTAAAAAATTAAGGCCTTTTATCGACTTAGAATCTTGGTTAAGTTTTTAGTACCAGTCCACTTTTTGACTGAACTGTTTGAGATATTAATTTGAAAGTTGGAATACTTGTTTACAATCATGATTCCCAAAACATGTCCAGGAGAAGGTAATTCTGTCAAAGATTTTATTTGAATTATGGCCCTTAACTGTCAATGTTTTGTATTATAGGCAAGCACTAAAAAACTTAAAAAATCTAAAAAAATTCATTCCTATCCACTTGTTCACTTTACCATAAATTATGTCATATAAACATTGCTGTAATATTCAAGGGTATCAAACAACTAGTTCACTTTAAAAATACAGAGATTCTTGTATTGCCTTTTACTGCAAAAACTTTTTTTATTGGCAAGCAATAAAAAAGTCGAGCGCGCTGTCTTACGGACAGCTCTTGTTATTCCTTTTGTATTCTCATCAATCAAATAACGATGAAAAGTTTACTTTCATAAGTCAATCAAAGGCATACATGTACAGTATACATGTGAACATTTTTTGATGATCAAGTGGGAGAATTTTCTTCAAAAAGAGGGAGATTTTAGAAATTGCAAATAACAAAGAAGTTCTGACATCAAAAAGGGGGAGATTTCTTTAATTTGTAAAAATACACCTTAAGTTAAGAAAAATCTTTGAAAATGTGGCTGCAGAAAGTGGGAGTCTCCAACTAAAAGTGGTTGAGCTCTCATGTAAGGTACATGGTTTTCATTAATAACAGATTGGCAATCCTTATCTTTGGTTAAAATGCTGTTAATTCAGATGTATTTTTTTCCTGTATATCAAAATATCACCCTTGACAAAATCTGTTATTTTCTTTGGGGCCACTTTTGCCTCTGATAAAAAATTAAAACACTGCATGTAGCTTAAAGTATAAGGTAAGAAACTTTTACATTTAAGTTATCAGTAATTGTACATGAAAAATCATATGATTAAAATATTTCAGAGAATGGCTGCTGCATACACAACATCATCTAGTGTAGATGATGAAGTTCTCATACAACAGATTGATACAAAGGGAATTATAACCCTGAACAGACCGAAAGCTCTTAATGCTCTAAACCTGAATATGATCCAGAAAATAATGCCCCAGATGACAGTAAGTGTCCAAAAATTATTTTGTATATTTTAACCTTTACCATGCAGAAACTGAGTAGATCTAATAGTTTGATGCTACATTTGTAATAAGAAAAATATAACGATAAAACCAACTCAAAAGGAGCACCTGTTAGTGTCTAAGTAACAATGTTGTTAACTTACTTTATATTGATTGGGATACTGATACAATGTTTAAATGAATGGTTAGATTAACTCTTTTGAGAACAGTTAAGTGAAAATAGGAATTATAGGATGCAGAATTTTTATGCCCCCACAATGTGGGAGCATATAGCGTTGCACTTGTCCATCCGTCTGTCCGTCCGTCAGTCCGTCCCGAAATCTTGTGAACGCAACTTCTCTTAAACCGGATGGCAGATTTTGCTTAAACTTACAGGGATGAACAACCTTAATGTGTAGATGGTAGTTTAGGAAGGAATTTATGCTGCGACCAAATTTAACAAAATTATGGCCCTTTGTTGATTTTTTCACTATATACTATGTAGAAATTTTGTGAACGCAACTCCTCTTAAATCGGATGGCAGATTTTGCTTAAACTTCCAGGGATGAACAACCTTAAGGTGTAGATGGTAGTAAAGGAAGGAATTTTTGCTGCGACCAAATTAAACAGAATTATGGCCCTTTGTTGATTTTTCACTAGATACTTATAATGTAGAAATTTTGTGAACGCAACTCCTCTTAAACCAGATGGCAGATTTTGCTTAAACTTCCAACCTTGAAGACTTTTCCTTAGGATTAAATTCATGAAAGCGGCCCTTACTATTGATAGAAAAAAGCATGGTCTGAAACTAACTATTAATTCAAGGTAGAATTGTATATAATATGATAAATATCTTGCTTTCAGACCTGGGAGAATGATCCCCACATGACAATGGTGATCATGAAAGGGACTGGTGACAAGGCATTTTGTGCTGGTGGTGACATTGTAGGTATGTGGTTCATTTTTAACCCTTCTTTTCCTGTAACCAAATGTGTCTTACATTTGCCACCAGTATAGAGCCAGGCCAGCCCTAGACATCTATACAGTCTTACCAGGCTCAAAATTATTGGCTGACTAATTTTAAGTTTTCATCTTGATATCCCTATTATTGATAATGGGCATTTCATAAAAAGGAAGCTGGACAAATCCATTTAAGAAATTTAGTATGGTCAGGGTTAATCCATGTAATGCTAGCTTCCAAGTAAGTTAATACCTCTTTGCGGTCAAAACACATTTTTAGCTCGACTATTCGAAGAATATGAGAGCTATTGTAGTCGCGTCGGCGTCAGCGTCCACGTCGGCGTCGGCGTTGGTTAAAGTTTTTTGTAAAGTCAAATATCTCAATTATTACTTGAGATATTCAATTGAAACTTACAATACTTATTTATAGTAACAAGGTACATCAGATTGACAAGTTGGATAACTCTGCCTACAATATTGACAGAATTATGCCCCTTTTTAACTTAGAAATTTTGGTTAAAGTTTTTTGTAAAGTCAAATATCTCAATTATTGTTTGAGATATTCAATTGAAACTTACAATACTTATTTATAGTAACAATGTACATCAGATTGACAAGTTGGATAACTCTGCCTACCATATTGACAGAATTATGCCCCTTTGGAACTTAGAAATTTTGGTTAAAGTTTTTTTGTAAAGTCAAATATCTCAATTATTGCTTGAGATATTCAATTGAAATATAAAATACTTATTTAAGGTAACAATGTACATCAGTTTGCAAAATTGCATAACTGTCTGCAATATTTGCAGAATTATTTGCCCCTTTGAAACTTAGAAATTTTGGTTAAAGGTTAACAGTCTTCAAAGATATTTACTTGAAACTTTACACATGCACTGAGGGTCATAATTGGAGGGTCATAATTGTATGTCACTGACCAAGTTCCATAACTCTATCTTGCATTAAGGCTGATTTATATCCCCTTTTCTACTTAGTTTCTTGGTTAATGTTTACATGCAAGTTTTACATATCTCAATAACTATTAAAGATATTTATTTAAAACTTCACATATGCAATTAGGGTCATAATTGTAGGTCACTGACAAAGATCCATAATTCTATCTTGCATTAAGGCTGATTTTTCTCCCCTTTTTCAACTTAGAAATTCATGGTACAGTTTTGCTTGTAAGCTGTTATCTCAATAACTACTGAAGGGTTTGTGCCTTTTTTGGGACAATTTTATGCATTCATAATAATAAAGCAGTGATTTACTTGATAAAACATCTTAATAACAAACCTTTGTACCTTTTTGTCAAATTTATGTATTCATAGGTAATTAGTATTATTATACTCAGTAAAAAACCCTTGTGACATTACCTTCCGAATAGTCAAGCCAATTCTGTATAATTAGACTCTCTCTAAGGCCTATAAGATGAATTTATAAAAAAAAAATTAGCCTTTTTGTGAACTTAAAAAATTTAACAATATCAAGGCTCTTTTACTATCAAGCACTTAGAATAGTCGAGCATGCTGTCCTACAGACAGCTCTTGTATATATTTACGGTTTAATTCTATAATACTAAAATGGGTATCCAATAAATAACTTTTCTGTATAACTGTTATAACATATGAGTCAGAATTGTGACATCATGTCATGTTCTTTTATATTTCAGCTGTTACAGAATCAGGAAAACTTGGAGGTCAACTAGCCAAGGATTTCTTTAAAGAGGAGTATATTCTCAATAACAAAATAGGTACATGTATTATTCATTTATAAACTAATACCGACTACTAAGCATGTCACATATTTATTATGTCTCCCCCACCTCGGGGGGAGACATAATGTTTTTGCCCTGTCCGTCCGTCAGTCCGTCCGTCCATTCTTCGTTTCCGGACGATAACTAGAGTTCCTTTTGACCTACAGCCCTCAAACTTCATAGGATGATTGGTCTTATAGAGCTGATGATCCCTATTGTTTTTGGGGTCAGTAGGTCAAAGGTCAAGGTCACACTGACCGTTGGTCAATTTCTCGTTTCCGGATGATAACTAGAGTTCCTTTAGACCTACAGACCTCAAACTTCATAGGATGATTGGTCTTATTGAGCAGATGATCCCTATTGTTTTTGGGGTCAGTAGTTCAAAGGTCAAGGTCACAGTGACCGTTGGTCAATTTCTCGTTTCCGGATGATATCTAGAGTTCCTTTTGACCTACAGCCCTCAAACTTCATAGGATGATTGGTCTTATAGAGCAGATGATCCCTATTGTTTTTGGGGTCAGTAGTTCAAAGGTCAAGGTCACAGTGACCGTTGGTCAATTTCTCGTTTCCGGATGATATCTAGAGTTCCTTTTGACCTACAGCCCTCAAACTTCATAGGATGATTGGTCTTATAGAGCAGATGATCCCTATTGTTTTTGGGGTCAGTAGGTCAAAGGTCAAGGTCACAGTGACCGTTGGTCAATTTCTCGTTTCCGGATGATAACTAGAGTTCCTTTAGACCTACAGACCTCAAACTTCATAGGATGATTGGTCTTATTGAGCAGATGATCCCTATTGTTTTTGGGGTCAGTAGTTCAAAGGTCAAGGTCACAGTGACCGTTGGTCAATTTCTCTTTCCGGATGATAACTAGAGTTCCTTTTGACCTACAGCCCTCAAACTTCATAGGATGATTGGTCTTATAGAAATTGAATACCTGGTTAAAAACAAACAGTTTAGGAAGCATCTTCTCATACAACCTTAACAATAGAAACCATCCATAGACAGCCTTCATTGAAGTGACTACCGGGTATTTACATTATCTTATCTCCATTTCCATTCCTGTTTCCATTCACAGTTATTCTCAGCAGTGGGGGAGACATGCGCTTTTTTACAAAAGCATCCTCTAGTTTTATTTGTTTTGTTTGAAATTTATTCTATCAAGGAAGCTTACTTTCTTGCATAAGGCATAGTAATGCGCCTCATGCTATATTTCCTTTAACTTTGAGCAAATTTGGTAAATCAACAAGATTGTGTTTTAACCATTTGTACTTGGTAAAATTATTAAACTTTGTTTCAATATTTATTTCAAACAATCTGCAAATAGCTTTATTGGATATATCTTAAGATGCTGGAAATCTTTTTTTAAGTTTGTAATTTTATTTTAAATTATGTTTAAAACATGCATATTTTATTTTAAAAAGTTACAGGGCCCTTAATGGATGATGCTTTACAAAGGATAAAAACACTACACTGTGACATGATTAATGCATTTTATTCACATGCTTCTAAAGACGTTTTGGTCCACCCATATACATGTAGGTCAATAGGGAGAGCATCAGAATTGTGAGCCATTTTGTTGGCAAGGAAAATTTTATCTGTAACATTTTATCTTTGACATTGAGTCTTTTGGGCATTAATGCTTAATCAGAAATCGTATGGGATTAACATTGGTAACATTGTGTAGAAATTAGTAATTACAGGTTGGTAATCATGGAAAGTTGTTTTGAATAGTTTTGGCGTTGTCCGTCCTTTTGTCCGTCCGTCCATCCGTCCGTCTGAATTTCTTTTCCGGACTAGTTCTCTGCAACTACTGGCTGTAATTCAACAAAACTTTATGGGAATTATCAGTATCAAGAGGAGATGCGCATATCGTCGACTTGTTCCAGTCAGACCATTTAACTCAGAGTTATGGCCCTTGATTAGTTATGCAGTATGCATATAGAGTAAAAATCGTTTCCACGCTACCTCTCTGCAACTACTGGCTGGAATTCAATGAAACTTTATGGGAACCTTCAATATCAAGAGGGGATGCGCATATCGTCGGCTTGTTCCGGTCAGACACTTTAATTCAGAGTTATGGCCCTTGATTAGTTATGCAGTATGCATATAGAAAAATATTTGTTTCTGCACTACTTCTCTGCAACTACTGGTTGGAATTCAATGAAACTTTATTGGAACCTTCGATACCAAGAGGAGATGGGCATATCGTCGCCTTGTTTGTGTCAGACATTTAAACTTAGAGTTATGGCCCTTGATAACTTATGCAGTATAAATACAGAGCAATAATTGTTTTTTGTGCTACTTCTCTGTAACTACTGGCTGGAATTCAATGAAACTTTATGGGATACGAAGAGGAGATGTTCATACACTCCCCTTGTTCCGGTCAGATACTTATAACTCAGATTTATGGCCCTTGATTAGTTATGCAGTATGCATACATCTCATTGACATTTCCAGATATTACTATTTAACACTAGAGTTATGGCTCTGTTCTGCCCTGTATATTTATCAAGTTCAAAGAATATAACTGTTTTTGCCATGATAAATATATAAATTAAGCCCTTTGTCTTCAGTTGTTGTGTTAGTAATAACCAGTACTCTGCGGGAGATATAAATTCTATGAATTTGCTTGTTTAGCTGGACTGGTGGCTAGTAATTATTTAGAATAAGCATAACAAACAAACTATAGGTGTTTTATTTATTTTTAGGTACATATGAGATTCCTTATATAGCATTTATTGACGGCATTACTATGGGTGGGGTAAGTATATTCTTTATTCAAGATTATGTCAAGAGCTTGAATTAACTAATATTTACATGTTTCTTTTTGATCCTGAAAAAAAAATGTACCATGCCTCCTTACATATAGTTGAATTTCAAATTAAAATGTAAACATACTGTATGTGATTTTGCTTAATATTCGTCCATAATATAAACCAAATTAAAAGGTATTTTGTAAAGCAAGCTAAGTTTTAAGTAATTTATATTGTTTATAATTTTTAGTCAGAAATATCACTTTTATAAGTACATGTAGGTTTAAAACTCTGGTATGACTAGATTTTTGTCATTTATTCAACTAAACTTTTGTCATCTATTCACAGGGTGTCGGTCTATCTGTACATGGGACATACAGAGTTGCTACAGAAAGAACCTTATTTGCAATGCCTGAAACTGCCATTGGTGAGTGTATTTTTTATAATTATTGAAACTGACATTCACAGCTTAGGCTTTGCCAACAGGATCTGGCACATTTGTTAAGTCTGTCTAGGCTTATTACTATTGTCTGAAATACTTACATATATTTTTGATGGCATCACTTTATGTTATTATGGAAGGTTCAAGTTATTGCCTTGATTAATTGTCATATTTATTGTAGAGGCAAGGCTCGTCGGTGGATGCTATAGAGGTATCGAATAATGTTCTGCATTTTGCTTCTTTTATGGTCACAAAAATTGTCTCTCACTTCTGTGGGTTAGAATCCTATCAAGGACTTTGGAATCTTTCATTTGAGGAAGCTGTCCAGCGAGCTTACAATCATTGGTTTTTCTCAGGTGCCCAGATGTCATCGTCCACAAGTAAAGCCGAAAAGTAGCCATAAATATTATGTCCTTTAAAGTGCCTGTGTGACATAAATTTTTAAAGTGCCTGTGTGACATAAATTTAAAAAAAGTTTTTGTTTTATTGTGAATTTGATGTGTACAATGTTACCATTATTTCAGGTTTGTTTACAATGTAACCATTATTTCAGGTTTGTTTACAATGTTACTATTATTTCAGGTTTGTTTACAATGTTACCATTATTTCAGGTTTGTTTACAATGTAACCATTATTTCAGGTTTGTTTACAATGTTACCATTATTTCAGGTTTGTTTACAATGTAACCATTATTTCAGGTTTGTTTACAATGTTACCATTATTTCAGGTTTGTTTACAATGTAACCATTATTTCAGGTTTGTTTACAATGTTACCATTATTTCAGGTTTGTTTACAATGTAACCATTATTCAGGTTTGTTTAGAATGTAACCATTATTTCAGGTTTTTTACAATGTTACCATATTTTTCGGGTTTGTTTACAATGTTACCATTTTTTCAGGTTTGTTTACAATGTAACCATTATTTCAGGTTTGTTTACAATGTAACCATTATTTCAGGTTTGTTTACAATGTAACCATTATTTCAGGTTTGTTTCCCGATTTTTACAATTTAACCATTATTTCAGGTTTGTTTCCTGATGTTGGTGGAGGGTATTTCTTGTCAAGATTGGGTGGTAGGTTAGGAGTCTACCTGGCACTTACAGGATTCAGGTTGAAAGGAAGGGACGTCCAGAAAGCAGGAGTTGCCACTCACTTTGTACAATCTGATAAGGTTACTTACTTTTACAAAAAATAAAGCTGCACATATATCAAATGTTAAACAGATATACAGTACAAAACATTACGATCCTTGGGCAGGGTGAAATTTCTCTTGCTAATTGATCTTGGTCTTTGAGTGTTAAAAATGATTTTAATGTGTGTTTGTTTTATGTAATGTTTTATATAATATTGCAATTGTTAAAAAAAAATGAATATCAAATGCTAGTACATGTATGTGCATACTGTATTATTTTGTTATATATTAAGTATAGATAGATCTTTGTCATTTTCAGATGCATGCCTTAGAGGAGTCATTACTTAAATTACATGATCCAGAGCCGTTGGATGTTGCTCATGTACTGGATAAGTTTCAGCACGAGGTAAGTCCTCGCTGTGACCTTTTAATTAACTCCTACCTTTTACATAGCTAAATTTGTATGACAGACTTGTCCTTCATTGTAAAACAGTCCAGTCAGGGACTTTGGAATTTTTTTCGTCGGGAAGCTATCCACCATGTATGGTTCCATTCTGAAGACTGCTTGTGCCTGAAATAAAGCAAAGGTGCACCCAAGTTTTTTCTGCAAGTCAAGTTAGAAAGTCACCATATGTCCATAACAGTGTCCATTATGACTTATGATTGAAGTCACCAAAAAAAGCCTGAGGCGGCAATGTTATTGAGTGTTTTCATACTGTATAGATGGACAGGCTTGACTGGTTCTATACTTATAGCCAATGTAACCTTTGCACAAGTCTATTGCTATTCCTATCTCAGGGAATTGATTTTGACTTTCTGGAATTTAATTTTCTTGACTATTTTTCTTCATATGATATCAGTACTGGTTAGGTCCAGGAAACGGTTTTGAGAGTTGGTCAAGTAGTCTAAATATTTTCTTCCTTATCATTCCAAAGTGTACACATTTAAGATAACATAGTGATAATTTATTCCACCAGAGCACAGGTATACCTGATACAGACTTTATCTTAAGGGATCACATGGAGGAAATAAACAGATTGTTTGAAGGTGAAACAGTGGAAGAAATTATGCAAAACCTTGAAAAAGATGGTTCTCCATGGGCATCAAAACAGCTAGAAACACTAAAGAAAATGGTTTGTTAATGTTATATTAAAATAACATTGTATTGGTTTCCTTTTTAAAATTTTGAATGTTGTAATTATAAGTACATTTGTACCCCTCAACAAAATCATTGGTGAGAAGATACATGTAAATTTAACTGCAGTTATTGCAACTTGCTGCAGAGCTGTTGAAGCTGATTTGAAGTTTTGATGACAAAGTGAAATTTTTTTGATATAAAAGACTTCAAAACTGACTTTGAAACTGATATGCTTCAAAGTTAAAGTTATACGATTGACTTAAAAGCGTTTGTGTGACTTCAAAGTAGTGATAACTGACTTTGAAGCATTTTCTGACTTTGAAGTAATGGTGACTGACTTTGAAGCAGTTGTGTGACTGAAGCAGTGATGGCTGACAGACATTTTCCTCAAGATTTTCATAATTTTTCCATTTAATGTGCCCCAGATGATCTATTTTCAAATTTTAGGCTTTTAAACTCAGCGGAACTCTTTTAGTTTGTACTCTTAACAACGTTTTCTTTTTGCTCATTCGAACAATTTGTCAGATTATATAAAACATTACACAAATCTGGCGATATGCCGCTTTAAAAAGAGTGGATATTTGTCATCATGTAATATTTGATCACATGTGTTTTAGTCACCAGTTTCTATGAAGATAACATTACGATTATTGAATGAGGGAACTGCTAGGACATTACAGGAAGATCTCGAGGTAGAGTACAGACTAAGTCAGAGATGTATAGAAGATAAAGATTTCTATGAAGGTGTTAGAGCAGGTAACATTTGTCTGTTTTATTCCGTCTATGACAGGCTTTCATTGTTAACAGATTGGCGATCCATATCATCGGTCAACATGCTGTTGAAATTAGATGTATATTTAGCCTGTTGATTTAAATATCCAAATAAGTTGTTTTCAGTGGCACATATTTTGCCTCAGATAGAAATGAAAACTCTGCTATGATTGGCATAATGTGACTAAAAATCAGCTCATGAATAATGCTATGCTTAAGGATCTGACAGTGACAGATAAGAGGTCAGCTTCTTTTGACCCCTCAATCAGCCAATCAGTGGCAGCTGTAACTTTTTTGAAAGTGGATCAATTTCTATTTTAAATCATTGGGAAACTAGAAATGTGTTCATAATTTAACAATTTCAAGATAATACTGGTGAACAAAAATGTCAATGTTAAATTTTTAATGCTTAATAGATAAATAATCTTGAATCAATGCATTAATAACAAAAATGATAGAATTTATTGTTCCGCATAAAATGTTTTCAAAATCCAAATGTCTACTTGATTTTTTTTGTTAGGCAAAATTAACAACAGATTACTAACTTCACAAAAGATGATGTTTTTGTAAAACGCTGCTCTGAAATGGATAATTTTATTGGTGGGCTACAAATAGCCTTATTGGAATATCTAGTTTGGCTAGGGAAAAAAAGGGTTTCTGACAATCAGATCTACATGTAAAATAGAGAAAATAAGAATCCCTAAAGAAAGCCCAAAACAGCAAAATTGAAAATGTTGCAGGCTCAGTTTGATTGAGCCTTTTCATGGATGGTACTGTCAAGTGCAAACTACTATCTACGCCCCCTTAGCACCAGCTTAAGCAGAATTCAACATTTTAACATGAAATAGTTAAATTTTGAATTTATAAAAATCCACATATGTGGCAGTTATTTGAACTTTTGAACTTAACTTGATTGTGATTGTCACAAGATCTTGCACTGTATACCTATAAGTACAAATCAATGATTATTAATTTTATTTGCTATTTTATGGTTAGCAACATACTGATATCAAGCAAATCACCAATGAACAAAATGCCCAGATTGTTTAGAGACATAATTTTATGGTTAATAGGATTTCTGTGATTCTTTAAGGTTTTGTTGGACTTTAAAAGGAAAGCCTAAAACATGTTTTGTAATTACCCACTTTTCAAATAATAGAAAAAGAAAGTTTAATAGGGATACATCATATATTGTTAAATTTTGTTTAGTTTTGTATTTTTAAATATAATTTTATGCATGTTTATTTATTTATATTTTTTTTGCAGTATTAATAGACAAAGATCAGAGTCCGAAATGGGATCCTGCCACAGTTGAAGGGGTGACCAAAGAACACGTAGACTGGTACTTTTCACCACTTCCTCCAGAGAGAGAGCTGCAATTGTGAAGACAATTTGGGGGAAATTGAAACACAGTCTAAGCATCATTATGACATCTACCTTACTGTACATTGTGATAAAGAGAAATGCTATTAAATCACGTGCTAGTCACTCAGCTGACACCTTTTTGTCATCATTTATTGAACCAATAATGTGGTTCTTGTAATGAATTTACAATGTCTCAGAGCCAGTGATGTTTTTTTTTCTTAAGTTATAAATGGTAATTGTTTAAATTTCCTTGCAAAAGTTTCTTTTTAATTTTTGTATGAAGCATTCTATTGAATAATTTATAAAGTTAGTTTTTGAGGGGAGATTTTGAACAATCTCTATAACTAATATGAAAGGGTAATGTTTAAAGATCTCTGAGTATGTGTTTAATATTTGTTTTAGATGGATAAGGTGCTGAACAAGTACAAGGATTTTTTTGCATCATATTTAATTTTTGAATGGTATCATGAAATGATGTATATTTTACTTACAATTTTGTAAATGATTTTATATGAAGGAAACTCTAGGCTTAATCAAAAAATATATTTCCAGCTACCTCCCATGGTTACCTCCCCTGATGTGTAATTTTACTGAAATCAAATTCCTCCACAGCAATTACGTCCCTTGGCAGACTACTGATAAGGGGAGATCACTGCATAGGAGATTTGAAATCAATTGGATAGATTTAAAAATTGCAGTATTAGTTTTAGTTTGATTGTGTTGGAAGCAATAAGCTTATTGAAACACTCTTGAATTGAAGTATTGAATGAATTGGAGCTGATTAACTTTATCAGGTTGTTTAAATGCATTGAATATGACTTGTGTGTGTGGCCCTAGTGCTAGGGGGCATCAGAGATGTTATATGTTAAATTATCTCTCATGAGATGTCTCAATAAGTTTGAGTTTCAGATTACCATATGACTGCTTTTTTGTTTTCATTGCTCTG